>NC_142885.1:58838000-58993250 GCF_051225735.1 Oryctolagus cuniculus
GACGTTCTGAGCGGCCTCGTCCAAGAGTCAGTCATAAACCCCCAATCCAGAGGGGGCTCTGTCCCGTTCCCAGAAGGAGGGATTGTAGGAAGAATCTGGACAGACCTCCCCGGACCTGGGCCCTGCTGTGCCGCCGCACCAAAGTGTGCAAACCGATCCTTCACCCTGGGGCTTTGGCTTTGCCACCAAGAGAGCAGGGTTTAGGCAGAGGGGGAGCACGGGGCGGAGAACCCAGCACAGTTTCTGCCTGGGGCTGCTTTCTTGAGGCTGTCCAGGAAGGCCCCTCTCGCAGCCCTGTCCCCAAGGGCCCTGGAGTCGGGTCAGCTTGGAACAATGTGCGGCTGCAGCAGGAAGGGCCCTCCCACTCCCCCAGCCCTTGCTGTCACAGCCTTGGGGGCAGCTGCCCACCTCCCCTTCACTTGTCGCAAGGAGATGAAGTTCTCCTTTGAGCAGCCCCAGAGTGGGTGACACCCCAAGCCAGCAGACCCCTCTCACCCCTCTCTTGTCCCCTAACAGGTCCTCATGCTGAATGCAAACTCCTGTGCATGCAAACCTCTTTGCTATAGGCATGTCAATCATGATGCTGCCCCTTCCCTCCCCTCCAGGGTCCTGTCCCCACCCCCACCCCACCCCCAACCAGGGAGCTCAGCATCTCTTCCCGCCCTAGACTTCCGTCTCCCTACACTGCAGCCAGCCCCAGCCAGGCCCTTCCCTGCTCACCAAGCCCAGCTGCTGTGCCTCCCCAGCTCCTGGGGGCGGGGTGGGAGGGGAGGGTTCCAGTTTCAATCCCCTCCCCACCGCCACCAGCCAGCTGCTTGTAGATGCCAGCCTTCCCTTCTGGGGATGCTCACAGCCTAAAAGCCAGCTGCCCAGGATCATCACAAAGACCCAGGAGCCCCCACTGTGGGGGAGGAAGGGAAACCAACTTTTCAGCTGCTTTTCACAGAGGCCGGAAAGCTGTAGGGCACAGGGCAGCAGTGCCATTAAATGGTTGCCATGGGGCTGGTGTTGTGGCCCTGGGAACAAAGCCGCCCTGGCAGCATCCCTGTGGGAGCTCCGCTTCCTGTCAGGCTCCCTGCCGATGCACCTGGGAAAAGGGCAGATCATAGCCAAGTGCTTAGGGCCCTGCACCCAGATGGAGTTCCAGGCTCCTGGTTTTGGCCTGGCCCTGCCCTAGTTGTTGTTGTCCTTTGGGAAGTAAATCAGCAGATAGAAGAGCTGTCTCTCCCTCTCTCTCTCTCCCTTTCCCTCCTCTGGGTGTGTGTCTCTTTCTGTCACTCTGCTTTTTGAATAATAGATTGATCTTTATATAACTTTTTGTTACAATCCCCTGCCTGTGTGGCATGCTCATGTGCACACACACACACCCAGAGGAGAGTTTAAGTTGCCAAGTGCCTTTCTTGGGAAGGACTGTCACCATGTGACTGTCAGCACAATGTCCTATTTGCAGAGAGGAGGTGGTTAGGAGCCCGAGAGCCTGGGGTCCACGGCTGGGTCTGTGGCTCCCCAGCTGTGTAACCCTGGGCGGGTTCTCAGTCTCTCTGTGTGTCCCTCTCCCATGGCACCTGCTAAAGCTCCCGCAGGCATACTCCACTCCGGGCTCTGGTGATACGGGTGGGGACCGGAGTGTGGGGTTTTTGCAGCTGGGGAGAGATGGGGCTTCACTCCGCCCACCCACAGCACGGACAGGTGGAGGTTACAGCCCTGGAGCAGTGTGGGGGTCAGTGGATAGGAAGTAACTGGGAGGAAACCTCGGGGGTCAGAGGGATTCTGGCTAAACCAGCCCACCCACATTCTTGATTCTCAAGAACTCAAGTGAGAAAGAAAAACGCAGAAGTAGCCTTGTCTTTCATGAGCCAGCTTGGAAATGACATATAGCAGGGTCCTCCCTCTCTGCGGGGGATGCGGTCCGAGACCCCCAGCAGCTGCCTGAAACCAGAGATAGCACAGAACCCAGAAGGACTGTGTTTTTCCTATGTATACACACCTGCAACAAAGTTTCCTTACAGAGCAGGTGCAGGAAGAAGTGGACAAAATAGCTACCAGTAATAAAATAGAACCATTATAACAAAGACAGGGATTCTGTAATTAAGTTGCTAGTATATCCCTACTCTTGTACTTTGGGGCCATTTTTAAGTTAAAAATATAAAAGATTATTTGAACCGAAGCACTGTGATACTGTGACAATTTATGTGACAACCAAGATGGCTACCAGATGACTCACAGGCGAGTGATGTGTACAGGGTGAGTGCACTGGGCAGAGAGATGACCTACTCCGTGTGCAGGGCGAAGCCGTGCACTTTCAAAACTTCTGCATTGCTTATTTCTGGAGCTTTCCATTTGAGATTTTGGGGCCATGGCTGGCATGAGTAACTGAAATATCAGCAAGGGGAACCTCTGGGCCATCACCGCTGGAGTAGCCAGTAGGCGGAAGACACACAGCGGTGAGACCCCGAGGGGGCCAGCTCTGCCAAGCGCCTAACTCAAGGGCTGCTGCGGCGTCCGGTGCCTTAACCTACGGCAGGGGTTCCAGACCGACGCCCTGGGTGCAGGAAGTACTCATAGCGCTCGCTTCTGCTGTTCTTGGTGCACAGGAGAGGAGACTCGGCCCACGCCACGGTCAGATTGGAAGGTGATCGTCTTTCTGCTGGCCCCCGTATGTCCACAGTAGAGCGGCTATCCTAGTGTTAGGTAAACAGGCTGAGTGTGCGCACGTGGTCGGTGATGGGAAGTCGTGGGAACATTTCAGCCCAGGCTGCAGCCAACCATTCGCCATGCATGGGCACTGCAGGAGGTTTTGCTTTTTCCAGAGGGCAGGGGGTGTTTGCACAAACTGACTTCCCGCAGCGTGGAGCGGAGGCACTGTGACGTACTTTGATCTGGGAAGGCTGGATGTACTCCGTTCCAGTCCACAAGGCGGTCCTGGGGGCAGTGCGTGGGCGTGGAGGCCTGGATGGGCCTGGGGCTGAGAGTGGACGCTGACCCACCAGTGGCTGACTTCAGGCAGTTGCTTCTGTCCTGGTTTGTCTGCATCTCTGTTTCCACGGCCACCAACCCCCTAATGGAGATATCAGGTGAGCTCACTCATGCGTGATGTCCCATGCCGGGTTGGGTGCCAGCTAGGGCTTCGTCTTGGACAGCAAGATTTCCTCAGTCTAGGTTGATCCACTCCTTAGTCTAGGTTAGCCCCATCCCTTAGCCTAGGTTAGCCCCATCCATTAGCCTAGATTAGCCCCATTTCTCAGTTGAGGTTAGCCCCATCCCTTAGTCTAAGTTAGCTCCATTTCAATCTAGGTTAGCCTCATCCCTTAGTCTAGGTTAGTCCCATTTCTCAGTCTGGGTTAGTCCCATCCCATAGCCTAGGTTAGCCCCATCCGTTAGCCTAGGTTAGCCCCATTCCTCAGTCTGGGTTACCCCCATTCCGCAGTCTAGGTTAGCCCCATTCTTCAGAGTAGGTTATCTCTTCTTAGTCTAAGTTATCCCCATTCTGCAGTCTAGGTTAGCCCCATCCCTCAGTCTAAGTTAGACCTATCTCTTAGTCTAGGTTAGCCCCATACCTTAGTCTAGGTTAGCCCTATTCCTTAGTCTAGATTATCCACATTCCTCAATCTAGAGTAGCTCCATTCTTCAGCCTAGGTAAGCCCCATTTGTCAGTCTAGGTTAGCCCCCTCTCCTCAGTCTAGATTATCACCTCTACTTAGCCTGGGTTAGACCCATTCCTCAGTCCAGATTAGCTCCTCTCCTTATTCTAGGTTAGCGCTATTCCTCAGTCTAGGTTTACCCCATCTTTTAGTCTAGGTTAGTCCCATCTTTTAGTCTAGGTTAGCTCCTCTCCTCAGTCTAGGTTAGCACTGTTCTTCTGTTAGGTTAGCCCCTTGGCCTAGGTTAGCCCCGTTCCTCCATTAGGTTAGCCCCCTGGCCTAGGTTAGCCCATTCCTAATCTAGGTTAACCCCTTTCCCCAGTCTAGGGTGGCTCCCATCCCTTGGTGAGGGTTAGTTTCCTTTTGACTCCTGCCGCAGCGCCTCTTGAAGGCAGCGGGAACGTCCACCAGGTGGCGCACGTGAGCACCCCAGTGGTTCGCGCTCCCGGGAGCAGTGCGTGGTCGGTGCCCAGGGAGCTCAGGTTTGTGTTTACTGCAAACGTCTCTGGGCGTGTAAACACTTTGGTCTCAGGAGAGGCGCAACCAGCACGCGTCATGCCTGTAATGAGTGCTCTAGGGGTTGGCCGCAGCTCTGCTCTGCCTCCGGGGAGCCTGCCTTCCGGTTGCTATGGGTTTTTCACAGCCACTCTCCCAAAAGCACGAGTCAGATCCCCACTTTGCAGTCTGTCTCCATCAGGTTAGCTGAGAACCCCTGCAGGGCCCTTCAGAACACGAATGATGGCAAAGGAACATGTTTACATTAAAAAAAAAAACTTTTTTTTTTAAACAACTACTCAGGACGTTCCAGATCACAACGTATTTAGGGCTTAAACTCAGCCCATGAGGGAGATGCTAGTTTTACCCCCATATATGGAGTGAGAAAATGGAGACAGCTTTCCAGAAGTCAGGCAACTAGGAAACACTGGCGGCGAGGTCCTGTCTGTGCGAACTGCCCAGCAGGTGTCTACCCATGGCACTCACAGCCTCAGCCCGGCTTCAGGAAACCCGGGCTTGGGCACCAATGGCCCATGGCCCTGGGCAGTGGACTGTGGCTGTTTGTGCGCAGAGTACTGGGGTCTGGGGGGCTCCCGCGCACGCGGCTGCGAAGGTGCTGTCAACCTACAGATCACGCGGAGAGCGATTCTTCAAGGACCCGAGCAGCGCACTGTGCCCATCGCGTGGCGCTGTCGACCAGGCGCGGATCCGAGGAGGCTGCGGCCAGGGCAAACTTCTGAAGGTAAAACGGGGCAGGAGCACGCATTCCGGAGCCATTGTGGTTGGCAGCAAGGATCAATACCAGGTTGGCAGCGGTCCAGGATTCAACAGCCGGCTGCCGACCCAGGGTCCTCTGTGAATACGCGCCGTTATCAGCTGGCATTCGTGACACCCCCTCCCCTACCCCCACCCCCACTTTGTCTTCCCCCCAGCTTGTGGACAGGGCTGGACAAAAGCAACTCCGCTTGGATTCGGATAATGTTCACGCTCCGTAAACTGATGACGACAGGAAGGAAACTACCCGGGCCAGTGCTGTGGCCAGTGGGTTAAGCCGCCGCCTGCCATGCTGGCATCCAATGTGGGCACCAGTTTGGGTCCTGGCTGCTCCACCTCTGATCCAGCTCCATGCTGATGGCCTGGGAAAGCAGCGGAAGATGGTCCAAGTGCCTGGGGCCCTGCCTGGCACATAGGAGATCAGGGCAGAGTTCCAGGATACAGGCTTAGACCTGGCCCAGCCCCAACTGTGGTGGGCATTTGGGGAGTGAACCAGAGGATGGGAGCTAACTGAGCTAGCCCAGGACCCAGTCTGGGTCTTCCTGTGGGCGGCTGGGATCCAAGTACTCGAGCCGTTGCCTGTTGCCACCAGAGTGCGCAGCAGCAGGAAGCTGGTTCAGGAGCAGGGGAGCTGGGGCTTGACCTCGGGCCGTCTGAGAGGGAAGCAGGCGTTCTCAGGCGGTGGTCTAACTGCTGTGCCGAAGGTCTGCCCCCAGGCATCTGCCGCTCATGAGATATCCCAGCAGGCCAGCGTGGCAGGCCCTAGCATTGCCCCCACTTACAGACGAGGCAAACAGGGCACAGAGGTGAATTTGCCCAACATCATGGAGCTCGGAAGGCCATGGCAGAGCTAGAATCCAAAGCCGAGTAGTCTGGCTTCAGAATCCTGCACTTAAGCACTATGTCAGTTAAGTCATTAAATAATGAATTATTTTCCGGTGCATATTGGCTGTTACATCGTCATCAATATTGAGTCTGTTCACAAAGTTGCTCAGCTGGGTAGAGACCTGCACTATCTAAGATAAATTCAGGAGTGGGTGTTTGTTTTTTTAAGCAACAGAGAACAGTTGCTTGGGATGCCCACATTGTATATCCAAGGGCCTGGGTTCGAGTCCTGACTCCACTCCCAATTTCAGATTCTGGCTAATGCATACCCTGGGGGGCAGAAGTGATCACTGGGTCCCCGACATCCACTTGAGAGACCCAGATGAATTCCTGGCTCCAGCTGTGGCCGGGCCCAGGCTCAGCTGTCGTGGGTGTTTGAGAAATGAATAAATAAGTTAAAAAAAAAAAGTCTGAATTGTCCCGTGACCCATGGCCACAGTGCCTTTGCGTGTCTGCTCGCCGCCCCTCCTCTGTTTCCCAGACTTTCCCCAGGGAACCCTTCCCTGCTACTCAGGCCAGCCCCCAGCTGGGCAGTCTTACATCACTGATTCTGGCTCCCTGGTTGCCATCATCACAATTAGGTTTATGTCTGTGCATTTTGAAACTTATGGGAAAGAAACACAATGTGACCTTTTCCATAGGCGGTCAGCTCAGCGCAGTGACGTGTGCAACAGATCTTTAGCGCACCTCTGTCTTGCAAATCTGGAACTCTTAGCTTCTTAAGCACTGGCTCCCCCGCCCCCACCCCTTGGCAACCCCTCTCCTGTTGCTGTTGTTTTGACTATTAGATAGCTCACACGAGCGGAACCGCGCCACTTTTGCCCCTGTGTGACTGGCGCGTGTCACTTAGCCTCATGTCCTTGAGGTTCGGCCATGTCGCCGCAGCAGGTGACAGCAAGTCCTCCTCTGAGAGCTGTGCAGCGTCCACTGCGTGTTTCTCTGTAGGGTTTCTCCCTCCCCGCATCTGTTAGTGGGCACTGGGGCTGCTTCTGGCTCTTGGCTCCTGTGAGGAATGCTGGGATGGACACGAGTTTGCAAAGCTAATGTCAAGCTCCTTCCTGAATATTTTGGAGCCTGTATATGGAAGTGGGATTGCTGGAGCCCACAATAGTCTTGCTTTTAATTTTTAAAAAAGGTTTATTGGGGCCGCTGTTGTGGCGTAGTGGGTAAAGCTGCCGCCGGCAATGCCAGCATCTCATACGGGCACCGGTTTGAGACCTGGCTGCTCCACTTCTGATCCAGCTCCCCGCTGACGCACCTGGGAAAGCAGCAGAGGATGGCCCAAGTGCTTGGGCCCCTGCACCCCAGAGGAAGGTCCTGACTCCTGGCTTCAGCCTGGCCCAGCTGTGCCATTGCAGCCATTTGGGGAGTGAACCAATGGATGGAAGATCTCTCTCTCTGTTTCTTCCTCTCTCCATGTAATTCAAATTTGAAAGGCAGAGAGAGAGAGAGAGCGAGCATCCATCCCCTGGTTCACTTTCCCAAGTGACCACAGTAGCTGGGGCTGGGCCAGGCCCAAGTCAGGAGCCAGGAGCTCCATCTGAGTCTCCCACCGGTCATCTTCTGCCGCCCTCCCAGGTGCATCGGCAGGGAGCTGGGTCAGAATCCCCGCGGCGCCGGCCGGCCATCTTTAACTCGTTGAAGGAACTCTGGGCCATCTTCCGTAGCAGCTGCACCAAGTCTTCCAGCCCTGCCCACTTGCTCCATGTCCTCACATGCACACACACTGTTTTCCGTTCTCTCGAGAGTGACCATCCTCCTGGGCTGTAACTGTATTCAGTGTAAACGGATAGCTCATTGTGCATTCTAAAAATCTATGTATATTACTTAATTGAGATGGGGCAGGGAGAGAGAAAGAGTATATTTGAGACATCCCACCCACGGGGTCATGTCCCGAGTGCCTGGAACCAGGAACTCAGTCGGCTCTCCCACGAGGGAGGCAAGAACTCAGCTACTTGGTGCCCATAGCTGCCTCCCAGGGTCTGCCTTAGCAGGTAGCTGGAGTCAGGAGTCCAGAAGCTTGTGGGTCATCACCCCGCCCCATTACTGGGGTTTTTATTTGCTTTTGTTTTATGATTCACTATAATCCCAAGATAATTTGCTTATTTCCTCCTATTAAATGATGTGGCTGCTGGCCAGTGTTTTGGGGGCGCGCAGCCTGGCGCGCGCACCTGCTGGCTCCTCCCTGGCGCCGGGCAAGGGGGAAAGGAGCCCGGGGCGCAGGGTCGATCGGAGGTCCCCGGCGCCAGCAGGTGTCCCAACCCAGCACTCGTGCAGGGACTCGGCTCCTGTCCAGGAAGAAAGTGATCCGGCCCTCCAGCCAGGAAGTCCGGCTCCCCTGCCAGGGCGCGCAGCCTGGGAGCTGCCCCAAGCCAGGGGCGCCGACGCCACCTGCCGAGGAGCGGCGGACGCGGACGCGGGCTGAGAGCCGAGGCGGGTTCTCAAGACCCGCGGCCCCCGGGTCCTTGACTTCTCGGAGATCGGAGATCGGTAGGGAAACGCGGGCAGCGGCGCGGTGCTCAGGTGCGGCACCTGAGGCGGGGGAGCGGACAGCAAGCGGGGTGGGGAACGCGATTGCGGGGGCGGCGGCCCCAGCCCCAGCTGCAGCCGGGTGGCGCGCGGACCCTCCGCGTTCAGAAAGTTGCCGAGGCTGCCGCCTCCGTGCAGCCGCCCCGGGTTGTATTTGATCGTGCCTTTTATCTGGCGCTTCGCCTACCGTACCTAATTCCTGAGCTTTGCATCTTCGCGGCGACTTGGTGCAGATCGAAGGCTATGGAACCACTCTGTTTCCTTGCCGTGCGCCTCTGGACAAGTTTCTTACTTTCTCTCGGCTCCAGTTCCCACCCCTGCAAGAAGAAAAAAAAAAACGTTAAGGCTGGGACTTCCCTCAGGATTTCTGTGAGCCTTCTGTGCTTCCCAACTGTTAAATGCTGTTTCTCCCATTCTACCTTAGGGGAGTCCAGTGCAGGCAGGTGGACCAACTTGCCCACAGAGATTAAACGGAAACTCCTGGATCTGAACCCAGGCAGCCAGAATGCCACAGACTGGGTGGGGGTGGCCATTTGGTGCTGAGGGTAAGCGGCTGCCTGGGACCCTGCATCCCATGTTGGAGTGCTTGAGTGTCAGCCCTGGCTTGCTCTCCAATCCAACTTCCTGCTTCCTACTAATGCATGCCCTGGGAGGCAGCGGTGATGGGCTCAAGGACTTGGGTCTCAGCCACCCCTGTGGGAGATCCAGATGGAGTTCCTGGCTCTGGGCTTCAGCCTGGCCCAGACCTGGCTGTTGCAGGCATTTGGGGAGTAAGCCAGGGAGTGGAAGATCTCTCTCTCCCTCTGTCCCTCTGTGCCTCCCTCCCTCCCTCCCTCTCTCTCTCTACCTCCCTCCCTCCCTTCCTCATCCTCTCCTCCCTCCTCTCTCCCTTCCCTCACCCCTCTGCTGCTTTGCTTTTCAAATCAAATATATATTTTTTTCTTTTAAGCCTCCATAGATTGGGCATGAGCATCTAGTCCAGGTCCTACCATTTTCCTGGAAGGTTCCAGATGGATAAGCTGCCTGTGGGACCTCTTGGTCCCTGAGCGTGTGACAGGTGCAGTAAGACAGCAGTTAACACACAGGTGCCCCCTGCTGGTGTGTGCCCACGGCAGGAGCAGGGGGTTTCTGTGGTTGGTTTGCTGACACATCCCCACCCAACCAGAGTGCCGTTACTTTCCTGCAAATCTCCATGTCCCTATGACAGGACTGACCTTCAGACAGAGCTTGGATAACTTGCCCTGTGTCACGTGGGAGGTCCAGGAAGGCATCAGCACTTGAACCTGGGTCTCTTTGGCTATGAGGCATGGTCCTGACATCTGGTCCAGGTTCCGTCTGCCGTGGCAGGGTGAAGGTGGCAGTTATTTGTCTCCTTCGCACCTCGGTGTTCTTGTCTGTAAAATGGGGTTGGGCAGTGGCACACATGGGGATGAAATAATGAGGAAGTTCTCAGAACGGTGGCTGGTACCCAGCGGGTGTCAGTGAGCTGGAGCGATGGTGTGTGCTGTGACCGCTCACAGTGAGGGTGGAGAGAGTGGTGGCCCAGCCAGCGGAAGGGGGTGGCGGGGATGGCTGGGACAGAGGTGACCCAGGAGCTGTCCTGCCCTCTGAGTAGCCCCCAGATTCGGGGTCCTGTGTGTCTCTGGGGGATTCCTGTGAATGTCCCCCACCCCTGCTCACTGTGTATCTCTGCTCTCCATCCCGGGGACCCCTCACTTAGGTGTTAGATGAAGGCCTTCAGAGGAGGAGGATTGCGGCTTTTCTTCTTTGTCTGAAGGGAGACGGAGGAGGGAGAGAGAGATCCATCTGCGGTTGCACTCCCCACGTGCCGTCCGCGGCTGGGGCTGCAGCGGGCCAGGAGCTGGGATCTCCAGCGGGGTCTCCTCCATACTGGGCAGGGATCCAAGCCCGTGGGTCACCACAAGCTGCCTCCCAGGACTCTGGTGGCCCAGGCAGCCCTGGGTGGGGGTGGGGTAGGGAGGATAGGGAAGGGGGAGGGAGTGCAGGAGGAAAGACCGAGTTGCTGCATTGTTCTAGCTGGGTTGGGGTTCAGATTCCCGGTCTCCCACATGGGTGGCAGGGGCCCAAGGACTTGGCCACCTTTCACTGCTGTTTTCCCAGGCACATTAGCAGGGAGCTGGATTTGAACTGGCACCCATAAGGGATGCCAACGTTACAGGTGGTGGCTTAACCTGCTACGCCACAACCCCAGCCGCATCCTAGCCTTTTAACGTGATCGCCGTCATTGAGGTCTCTTCTGCTGGCTTTGAGCGACGCAGCACGCTACGTACGCCCTAGAGGTCTGTAGAACCCGAGTTCCCGAGCCAGACTGCCTGGGTTCACCAGTGCCTCTGCCATTTCCTCCCGGTGTGGCCTTGGGCCAAGCTCCTTCAGCTCTTGGTGCTTCAGTTAAGTCCCTGTCAGCTGCGGTCCGTCTGGCCGTCCCTAACC
Source organism: Oryctolagus cuniculus (assembly GCF_051225735.1). Lineage (NCBI taxonomy): Eukaryota > Metazoa > Chordata > Mammalia > Lagomorpha > Leporidae > Oryctolagus > Oryctolagus cuniculus. The sequence goes on from NC_142885.1 coordinate 58,848,776, forward strand.
ACCAGGCCCCCTGTGAGGATTAAACACAGCCAGCATGCATAGGGTGGTAAGGACAATGCACTGACGCATGTCGGTCATGTCTTCAACAGTACTTCTGGAACTTGGTGGAAAATGCAATTAATTAAAGGGTAAGCTTATTTTGGTGCCATTTTTTAAATTTAAATTTTTTAAATGCATACATGAGGTCTTCAAAAACTTAATAAACAAAGCTATATGATGAGAAAATGAAAATATCATGTCTGTAAACTACATTGAATCTGCTCTCTTTGTATTAATTTTACACAAACATGAAAAAAAAAGTCTCAGAAAATGGTGCATGGATTTCAAACTCTGTGCATCACAATAAACTTAGCTTTTAATACCGTTTTTCCATGAACACTTTGAAATGCTCGCATGTATTATCATGAGCTCCATTTCACAGCTCAGGAAACTGAGGCCGGCTCGGGAGATTATAACCTGCCTCACGGCACCGAGTTGCGCCTTCCTGTCCCGCATCTGCCCCCTGCTTCCCTTTCCATGCCCACCATCTGGATTCACACCTCTCCCCCATTCCACACCCGGGTTCCCTCCTCAGCCCTTGTCCTTACGTCCTGTGTCTGGGGGCCTCAGCACCTGCTGCTTCCAGGAGGTTCTTCCTCTCTCTCACTTCCAAAACGTCAGGGTTCCCAGCGACCATGGAAATACGTCTTTCCCTTTTGCTCTTCTAGTTGTGTGGTCTGATTGTGGCTGAGCGCTGTGTGTGTGTGTGTGTGTGTGTGATCCATCCGCTGTGGCCAGTTTACAATCCACCTGCCGACAAAGTGAGACATGCACAGTTAGAGTTTATAGGGCAGACCGTGTGGTTCATGAACCGAACAGGTAAATGGGAGTGCCACGGAGAGGGAGTGAAGTCTGCGGGCGGCAGTGTCGCGGGGCCGAGGTGCTTGTCTTCCGCTGGAGGTGGGGTGGGGGGAGTGGGGAGCTGGCCCAGGTCACTGCTGGGCGTTGTGCTCCATGGAGCCATTTGGAGATAATTTTGGCAGTCATAGCTTGCAGGTTGGGATGTCCTGCTGGCGTCTGACCGGTGGAAGCCAGAGCTGCGGATAACACCCTGATGAGCACGTGCTGGTGTGCCCCAGCCGACAGCTGGCCCACTGCCGTGGGCAGTGCCCAGGCTGAACATCTGATGCTGGAGCCACAGAAGGGTCAGAGTGACTGCTTTGCTCTTTTGGCTCTCGCTCCATTTTGGCTCCGCTCCACACGGATTGGCAGGGGGCACCCCAAAGTCCAGTGTCCCAGGAACCTCACGCGGCCAGCCCGTGTGGCCCTTGCCCCTCCTCCTCCTCCTAGTCGTTCCCATTTTGTGGATGCAGGGAGTCAAGTTGAGGCCCAGAGGGGTGGAAGTCTCCCCGTGGGGGTTTGGATTTGAGTGGGGCCGCCAGGACCTGTGGGCTGGTGTCACACTGTGGGTCCTTTACCTGTGCTACCTTTCCCATCGGAACCTGGTCCCAGGGGACACAGGTTAGGGAACAACGTGGCCAGTGCCCCAGGGCGCAGGGGGTGTTTAGGGGAATCTCATGTTCCAGAAGAATGCTTTGATGGACAAATCAATTCAGGCATATTTCTGGAAGACCTCACGCTCTGAGGTTCAAAGGAAAATCCACTTCCTCATGGTGTCCAAGAAATACAATAACCTTCAGACCGGACTTGGTGCTTTTTATGGAGCTGAGAGAACTTTGCTGTGAGGGAGGGGCTTAGGTCCCGGAAGGAAGAAGTGCACAGTTTGGGGCCCGAGGGAGGGCTTCTTCCCTGCACAGATTCAGAGCACGTTAGCCATAGGCACGCGGTGATGTCGCAGGGGAAAGACTGATGGGCGTTGCCGCCAGGTGAGCCCCCCGGGGTTCACGGGCGCCAGGAGACAGGTGGCCCGAAGCTGTCACCGGCCAGGTGAGCAGCCCCTCCCCAGAAGCATGACCCAGAGGGCGGGGAGCTCCGTGTTGTGGGAGACGCGGGCTCCCAAACCCTGCAGTCTGCGCCCCTGGCTTTGGGCCACACGTGGAGAGGAGACTTTGGGTGTCTTTCCTCCAGGGGCCAGGGCGAGGAATGAGAGAGGGGTGGAGGGCGGGCACAGGGGTAAAGGGGACAGCCTGCCAGGGTGTCCTGGGGGACGGCAGAAGCGGGCCTGCCCTGTCGCGGATCCCTGGCAGCAGGTGCGGTCGATGCCCCAGAAATGTCTGGTAGAGGAAAGAGTGACTCGGGAAGTGAGGGGCGAGGGGTTGGGAGAAGGCGCTCACGGGGAGACTGGGCGAGTCCGGGCGTGGCTGGCCTTGCTTTCCTTGTCTGTGGCATGGGTAGTGCGACAGGAGCTCCCACCTCCACGGTAGCTCTTGGAGCTGATAAGAAAACTTGATGCCGCATAAACTCTCAGTAAATGTTAATTTACCAGCTCTTCTTCCTCCTCCTTCTCCTCCTCCTCCTTCCTGTCCTTCTCTTCTTCCTCTGATGACAATGTTGAGGATGACGATAACGATCCAAGACCAGGGTCTGCAGGCAGAGAGGCAAGGCTTTGAAACCCATTCTTTCTTTGTTTGGCTGTGTGATCTTGGGCAAATGACTTAACCTCTCTGGGCCTTTATGTTTTCATCAAAAAATGGGGACAACCTCCCACTAAGGTTTTTTTTAACTTTTTAAAAAGACTTATTTATTTGAGAGGCAGAATTACAGAAAGAGAAAGGGTCTTCCATCTGCTGGTTCACTCCCCAATTGGCCACAATGCCCAGAGCTGGGCTGATCCAAGGCCAGGAGCAAGGAGCCAGGAGCTTCCCCTGGGTCTCCCATGCAGGTGCAGGGGCCCAAGGACTTGGGCCTTCTTCCGCTGCTTTCCCAAGCTATTAACAGAGAGCTGGATTGGAAGTGGAGCAGCTGGGACTCGAACCAGTGCCCACACGGGATGCTGGTCCCGCAGAGGGAAGCTTATCCTATTACACCACAGCACCGCCCCCCCCCCCGCAAGGTTTCTTAAAGATTCGGTTGCTAATACATATGGCTGGCATGCCTGTCAGCACACAGTCAGTGGCATTGTCTGTATGCTTCTTCTTATTGTTGTTTGTGTAGATTCCTCCTGCACTGGAGGGTAGTTCAGTGGAGATGGACGTCTATAGTGGGGGCGTAGCCGTGGGATTCCAGGAAAATCGTCTCCTTGCGAGACAGGGTGAGGTTGGAAGTGTTGACTTTCTCATAAAAGCTTAGGGAGCCACTCGCTGTATCCTTTTAGCCAGGATTTTCCTGTGTGGGGTGACTGACGGGTGACAGATGGCGACTCTGTGATTGCTGGGTTACTCCCTGGCACCCAGGGTTCGGTGTTGGCAGCAGTAAACCTCAGCCGGCTGGAGTGCCAGTCATCAGGAAGGTGATCTCGACAAGGCAGTGCACGGGGAAGGAGCCGGACCAGAGCAAGCAGGCTCCATTTTTAATGGCATCTGAATCCAGGCTGAACAGCGTTTGAAAATGGAAAACGAAGGGCGGGCATTTGGCCTAGAGGTTAAGCTGCTGGTCGGGACACCCACATCTCATCAGAGTAGCTGAGTTCAAGTCCTGGCTTCCCTCCTGGCTCCAGCTTCCCGCTCACAGGGGCCCTGGCAGGCCACAGCGATGGCTCAAGTCACTGGGTTCCTGGATTGAGTCCCAGCTGTTGCATTTGGGACACGAACCAGTGGATCTGCCTCTGTTCCGGTCTCTCTGTCTGTCTCTCTTCCTCTCAACAAACAATTTAAAATGCAATTTTAAAGAAAAACAAAAAGGCAAGTTGTGTTTGCATCATTGGGAGCCCACAGTTCCTGTTGTGATCTCCAGCGTGTTAGCACCTGTGTTAAATGCACGCTAGTGAGGCAGGCATTTTCACAGTGGTTAAGACGTGTGGGACGTCACATCCCTGATCAGAGAGCCTCGGCTGAGTCCCAGCTTTGCTTCCGTGTCTAGCTTCTTGCGAATGCACGCCCTGGGAGGCAGCAGGTGATGGTGTGAGGGCTTGGCTTTCTGCCAACCACATGGGAGAACTGGGTTGAGTTCTGGGCTCCTGGCTTTGGTCTGGCCCAGTCCTGGCTGTTACGGGTATTGTGGGGGAGGGTGGTGAACCAGCAGATGGACGCTCTTGCACGCGCTCTCTCGCTCTCAATAAAAATAAATACATAAATGAAAATAAATGCAAGCTAGTGATTTTTCAAATTTTTCACAGAATTTTCTCCTGCGGCAGACCCTTGAGTTATAAGTGGTACAACAGAGGAAAAGCTTTAAAATGAGGGAAGGTGGCCGGGTCTCCAAGAGGATGGCCCGCTTCGCCCAAGAGCTGGCTTTGCAGGGGTCGGATGACGGCTCCCGGCCACGTGAGACCCTAGGCGTATCTGGAGGTGGAGGTCCTTCCTGCCAGTCCAGGTGTGGCTGTGCCCAGGGACACAGCAGTAATTCTGACCTTGGCTTTATTGTAAATGTTGATACTTTATTCATTACTGGGTCCTCTCTGTTTCCCTGCTACAAAATGTTTGTTTTGGGAGCATTTTTGTTTGGGAGGCCACGTCACGCCCAGCGGGCCAACCAAGTGGCTGGAAACAGAGATGGGCAGGAGATGGGGGAGTGGCTGCCACCTGCTCCACTCTTGCTCAGCTCTCACGGTAGGCGTCAGGGACTGATGCTGTTTCTGCCTGCTCCGGGCACCTCTGAGATCCCCCCATCACTCTAAAAATGTGTTTGCAGGCAGAGAGATGAGAGAGACAGACAGACACAGAGAACTCTTCTATCTCTTGGTTTACTCTCCAAATGCCTCCAACAGCTGGGGCTGGGCCAGATTGGAGCCAGGAGCCTGCAACTTAACCCAGGTCCCCCATGTTGGGGGTGGGGCTCAACTGCTGGAGCCATCACTGCTGCCTCCCGGGGTTTGCATTAGCAGTGAGTGGAGAGGAGAGCAGAGGCGGGATATGAACCCGACACTCTGATAGGGAATGTGGGTGTTGTGAGCATCACCTTCACCACTGTGCCCCTCGCCCACCAACCCCTCACACCAGCTGCTTACAGCTTCACAAACTTGGTGGGCAGCTCCCAGTCCCTGCTTCAGACATCGAGGACTTTAGCACCTTATTCCCCTCTGCACCTCCCCACATACTGATGTTTACAAACATGTATAGCCTGTGCCGTCATCTAAAATTGGGTGTCTCTTGTGTGGCATGGTGACTATCGGGGGGAAAACAGATCGTTTTCTCCAACTACGCTCTCAACACGGAACACTTTTGTGATGAGACGGGTGTTTTCCCTGCACCGGCTGGTGACCTGCACTTGAACTCACTCTGGCACCTGCTACCTGCAGTTGGCAGCAGACCCCGCAGTTCTGCCCTGACTTGAGATGCCAGTCATCTGTCTGGGCCCCCTGTGAAAGACAAAACGGTAACAAGTTTAACTTGGAGATCTTGATCGATGTCTATTTGTGATTCTAGAACTGGGCAGTACCTCATTTTACAGAGAGAGTGTTCTGATGAGCTGAGTGGTGGAGATTGGGTTTACAGACAGGAAAAGGCTGATGAGAACAAAAAGAACAAGCCAAGTGGTTGCTTCACAGCGCCTTTATTTTTTCTTTCTTTTCTTTTTTGAGAGGTAGAGTTACAGATAGATAGGGAGACACACACACATACACAGAGGTCTTCCATCCGCTGGTTCACTCCCCAAATGGCATCAATCGCCAGGGTCAGGTCAGGTCAAAACCAGGAACCAAAACTCCATCTGAGTCTCCTACAAGGTTGGCAGGGAACCAAGCACTTGGACCATCTTCCACTGCTTTCCCAGGTGCATAGTAGGGAGCTGGACCAGAAGTAGAGCAGCCAGGACTCAAACTGGCGCTCAAGTGGGATATGCCACAACACTGGCCCCTCAAAGTGACTTTCTTGGTAAAAGATTAAAGCTAAAGGGACTACCTTACCCTGCCTGCAGCCAGCTTGTTAGGGAGTTGGCTATTATCTCTCACTCTCTTGATTTCTCAGCAGTTCTGATAACTTAGTCATGGTTTGGTGAGCTCAAACTTTAGCGTGAGTGACTCCATCTTGGTTTGGTCTGTTGGGCCCAGTGCAGGAGCTCAGTCCAAACCAATTGCCATCCTATCAATTTTATTTAACACTCTGGAGCTTCTGACTGGCCAGTTATTAAAAAAAAAAGTTCCAGTGATCTTCTTTGGTTTCAGTCATTTGTTGAAAAGGTCATACAAGTCAGTGAATACATTTACTGGCTTATAAAAGATACAGATGGACACCCAGGTGAAGAAATGCAGAGGGCGAGCTCCAGAAGGGACCCAGTGCAGGAGCCGCTGTCCCCGTGGAGTTGGGGTGCACCACCCTCCTGGCACGTGACTCTGTTCAGCTGGAAGCTCCTTGAACCCCATAGCCCTGGGGTTTTTATGGTGGCCTTGTTACGTAGGCATGATTAGTTATTAACTCAACCTCCGGCTCCCTTCCCCTTCAACGAGGATGAAGCTTCTGCTCATGACTTGGTCTTCCCGGTGAGTGGCCTCCACGAGGGGTGCCACGTTAGAACACAGGACGCTGTGGTCACACGGGGAATTCCAAGGCCCTGGGGGCCAAAGACCAAACACCAGCAGGAAAGAGTCTCCTGGTTCTCTACTGCCCAGGGAATTGCAAGGGCTTTAGAAGCTCTGTGCCAGAAATCCAGGATGCAGACTGTGTGTGTGTGTGTGTGTGTGTGTGTGTAGTAAACCACAGTGTCGCCTAGGTGGATTGTAAGAATGCAAAAGAAACATACATGGCTCCTGATCCATGCCTATTAGGGAAATTAGGTCCTTAGAAAAGGACATATCACTCCATGTAACATAAGCCACTTAAGGGAAGAGATTCTAAGGTCCAGGGGAATTGGCTTGGCTTCTCTTTTCTCTCCCCTCCCCTCCCTTCCCCTCCCCTCTTCTCCCCTCCTCTTTTCTTCCCTCCCCTCCCCTCCCCTCCCTCCTCTCCTTTCCTCTCCTCTTTCCTTTTCTTAGATTTATTTTACTTATTTGAAAGAGTTAGAGAGTTAGAGAGAGAGAGAGAGCGAGAGAGAGAGAGAGATCTTCTATCCATTGGTTCACTCTTCCGATGGCTGCAATGGCCGGGGCTGGGCCAGGCTGAAGCCAGGAGCCAGGAGCTTCTTCCATGTCTCCTCCATGGGTGCAGGGGCCCAAGGACGTGGGCCATCCACCACTGCTTTCCCAGGCCACAGCAGAGAGCTGGATGGGAAGTGGAGCAGCTAGGACTCGAACCGGTGCCCTTATGGGATGCCGGCACTATATGTAGTAGCTTTACCCACTACGCCACAGTGCTGGCCTGGTGTACAGAGTCTTCACTGGGCTTGGCTACATAGACACCATTGGCATCCAGGCATTGACCTCCATCTCCAGCCCCTCTGGAGGGTGGGTGATACTGCATGGCTGAAACCCCCACCCTAAATTACACTGTTTCTGTCTGGCTGAACCAAAGCCCCAGAGAAGCAAAGACACGTTTATTGGGTAGGACAATCCCAGAGGTTGGGAATGACGTCTGGAGTGCTGAGGGCAAAGGTCAGACTTCCCTTTGGATGAAACTGACTTCTGTACTACATGAGATCCATCCCTAGTCCAAGAGCACCCTGCAGGGACCAGGGTGGAAGCAGCCTCCTTGTTCTCTACCCAGTCCGTGAGTTAATACCATGCTGCTTCGATGCCCACTCCAGTTCCCCTGACTTGCTTGCCCTGGGTGTGATGTCTTCACAGCACGGAGCTCAGCAGAACCTTTGACCTCTGACCATCTCTCGTGGAGTCTACTCTGTGTCACAGTTTCCCACACTCTGGTTTAGCCAACAAGCCATCCACTTGCTTGCTTTCTTCTAGAAATTCAATGTCACCTCCGGTCCGATGGTTGCCACCCTCTTGCCTTGTCCATTCCGTTATGCGTTTGTTCCCTGTGAACTTTGCCTCTGACTTCACTGGGACTTCAGAGGGAGGAAAGGCCGGCCTGTGTGTTTAGTCTGCCATCTTGAATCAGGATGCAGTTTCATTTGTAACATGCTATGTTACACAGCTTAGCAACACACAGTAATGTTTGATCCAGTGATGGATGGCAGATATCATGTTGTCCCGTCAGACTGGGACCACCCAGTGATGTCAGACCACTCTCAGTGTAAGTGCGCTCTGTGATACTCCCACCACAACAAAAATGCCTGGTGCCGTGTTTCTCAGAAAGTGTCCCCATCATTAAATGACACAAAGCTGTTAATTTTTAGCATGTTATTCCTTCACCTTGAACCACTTCAAGAAATTTGCCATGCAAGTCCAATGGCCGGTGATATGGTGTAGTGCACTGGTAAGGCCACCGCCTACAGAGCCAGCATCCCATTTGGGCTCCGGTTCGAGTCCCAGCTGCTCCACTTCCAATCCCACTCTCTGCTATGGCCTGGGAAAGCAATGAAAGATGGCTCGAGTCCTTGGGCCCCTGTACCCACGTGGGAAGACCCAGAGCAAGCTCCTGGCTCCTGGCTTCAGCTTGGCCCAGCCCTGGCCGTTGGAGCCATTTGGGGAGTGAACCAGCAGATGGAAGACCTCTCTCTCTCTGGCTTTATCTCTCTGTAACTCTGTCTTTCAAATAAATAAAATAAATCTTTAAAACCAAAAAAGATCAAATCCAACTTGCCCTGTGACTCAGGGAAAGCGCTGACATTTGGAGCTTGGTTGACCGAAGTTCTGACCTTGGCTGGGAGAAGCTGTTTGACTTCCGGCAGATCACTTGAAATCGCTGTCATGGGTTACCGTTTCTGTTTTCTTCTCTGCAAATCTGGAGCAACAGTGCGTGAGTTGTGTTATAGAACTTCTGTGGAGACATGATACAGCCTGCTGTATTATCACAATCTGCATTTTTCTCAACCAAGCCTGTCACCCCAGACATCCTTGGATCCAGGAGGTTCTTTTTCTTCTAAAAAAAAGGAGGGGGGGAGTCTTGACACAGACCCCAGAGTACTGCATGTGGCTAGAGTGCACCCCAGCTTTATTGCCCCTCCCACTCCTCTAAGACGCGGGGACAGAGAATGGGAGAATCCCCAGCCATAGAGGGGATTAAGCCGGGTTATTTTTCACTGCCCCAGCAGGATTCTGGCTCTGACAGTGGGGAAGGGGAGGAGGGCAGGTTTCTGTAGCATGCAAGTCTCCAGGAAGTGGCGCCCTTCCTTGTTGGGTACAAAGCAGCCACGCCTTGCAGGCCATATCAGGTACCAGAGCTGGAATGTGCACCTCGGGGGTCCTTGCTCCTTTGGCATAGGCGGGGGCACTCTAGCCCAGCACAGAGCGGCCGTGCTGCCAAGGCCCAGGCAACCCGTGGCTCTGCCAGTGTCCTGCTGCCTCTCTGCCTCTCCTGGCCAGCTCATCTGCACTGATTCTCACACTTTGGACCATAGAAGACTTACCTGGGAACCCCAGAAACAAAGCAGATTCCCAGGTCCCACCCCAGCTCTCTGAATTGAAACTTCTGGGCATGGGACCTCAGCTGGGGTGGTTTCCCTGGGCCTGGCAGGGGTCCTTGATACAGATCCCAGTCCTTAACCTGGAGAAGTCTGGGGCAATCTGGGATGAGGTGATCGCCTAGTCCTACACAGGCCCCCGTGTCCAGCAGGCTCCCAAGTGACTCTCACGGGCAACAAACTGTGTGTTCTTTGATGTACCCTGGTTAATGTCCTCCAAATGCCCTCCAAGGAGGGCATTTGGCTTAGCAGTCAAGACACTGCATCATATCAGAGGGCCTGGGTTCAAGTCCTGGCTCTGACCTGATTCTGGCTTCCTGCTGATGTGCACCCTGCGAGGCAGCTGGTGGTAGTTCAAGTAACTGGGTCCCTGCCACCCATGTGGGAGGCCTGGACTGAGTTCTTGAGTCCCCGCCTAGGCCTGGCCCAACCCCAGGAGTTGCAGGCATCCGGAGAGTCAAACTAGCAGATGGGAGTTCTCTCTGCCTCTTGACGTCTAAATGCTGAAATTCCTGTATGTCCCATTTCATACTTTCCTTTCTAGAGAAGGAAGACACTAATGCAGTCTGGCTGGTCCGTGGTCAAGTCTGTCTGTTTAAAGTTACTTAAAAGTGAGCACCATTTCAAGTTCAGTTCCTCGGTTGTACTATCCACATCTTACTCCAAGGTGATGTGTGACTGGCAGCCGCCATGTTGGACGGTGCAGGTGTAGAACAAGTCCCTTATCATAGAAAGTCCTATGGGATGGCGTCAGCCTAAGCCAACGTTTCTCAGCCTCAGCACTGCTGACCTTTGGGCTCAGGGAAGTCTCTGTTGCGTGGGCATTGGCCTGTGCATTGCAGGGCATTGAGTGCATCCCAGATCTCCACCTACTAGATGCCAGTGGCCGCCTGCTTCCTGGAGCTGTGACAACCGAGAGTGTCTCCAGGTACTGTCAAATGCGCTCTCAGGCCACGCTGCCTCCTGTCAAGGACTACCGCTGCAGAGTCATGGTTTCCACCAGCTTCTTTCTAACACAGAGTGAAAGCCAGCCACGCACTTGCATGCAAACGCTGGCTTTCCAGCTAAGGGCTACATGCTCCCCCTGCTTTGGGGGACAGTCAGATTCAAGAAAGACAATCTGTTTACAAAGAGGCGTTTGCATGGAGCAAGGCTTAAGGTTTTAGCAGGGTTGGAGCCTTAGGAGGGGTTGACTCACGGACTTCCTGCCAGGAATGACTACAGTTAAAGAGAAGACATGGCAGCGAGCACAGTGAGATTTGAGGCATTTCACCATCCGCAGAAATGACCGCTTCTTACCGTTCCAGCTCTTCCTTGGATTTTACTCACGGAGTTTAACTTGGTGACATGTGCCAGCTCCTTAATCCCCAGTTTCCCAATACTTATTGAATTTTTTGCAGTTTTTAAAAGGAAGATTTATGGCCGGCGCCGGGGCTCACTAGGCTAATCCTCCGCCTTGCGGCGCCGGCACACCGGGTTCTAGTCCCGGTCGGGGCGCCGGATTCTGTCCTGGTTGCCCCTCTTCCAGGCCAGCTCTCTGCTGTGGCCAGGGAGTGCAGTGGAGGATGGCCCAAGTGCTTGGGCCCTGCACCCCATGGGCGACCAGGAGAAGCACCTGGCTCCTGGCTCCTGCCATCGGATCAGCGTGGTGCGCCGGCCGCGGCGGCCATTGGAGAGTGAACCAACGGCAAAGGAAGACCTTTCTCTCTGTCTCTCTCTCTCACTGTCCACTCTGCCTGTCAAAAAAATAAAAATAAAATAAATAAAAAAATAAATAAAAGGAAGATTTATTTTACAAGTTTTCACTTAGCATAATGCACCTCAAAGGAAGTTACAATACACATTTTGATGTCTTCAGCTTGATTTTTTTTTTTGACTTAGGGTCACTTTGACTATTCTAAATCTTTTGTGATTTCATATGAATAATAGGATTCTTTTTGCTTTTTGTGCAAAAAATATAACTGGTGTTTTGATAGGATTTGCATTGAATCTATGGCTGGCTTTAGGTAGGATAGACATTTTAAATACATGAATTCTTCCCAATTCATATTCTTTGTAAGACTTACTTTATTTATTTGAAAGGCAGAATACTGGAGGAGGGGAGAGAGAAAGGGAGAGAGACTGAATGAATGAGAATATTTCCCATTCACTGATTTACTCCCCAAATGGCTGCAATGGCCCGGACTGGGCCGGGCCAAAATCAGGAGCCCAGAACTCTACCCGGATTGCCTGCGTGGATGGCAGGAGCCCAGACACTTGGGCCGTCTTTCCCTGCTTTCCCAGGAACGGTATCAGGGAGATGGATCAGAAGTGGAGCAGCCAGAACTGGAGCCAGCGCTCACATGGGATGCTGGTGTCACAGGCAGCGGCGTTCACAACACCAGCCCTCCAGTTCTTATTTTAAATATATGTGACAACTCGCCTTGACCTGGTTGTATAAGAAGTGGCAAATGCAGTAGTTAGACCATTTTCCTCATGGGTTTCTGTCATGTGCAGAGGATCTGCTTTCTGCATTAACTCATTTTCCTTTTCAAGCCTCCTACTCTCGCTAGCTTGTTTGACAAGCTCAAAGTCTCATATTTTCCTTGCATTCTCAGACCATAGTTATCTTTCCTCAGAAACTAATGTCGGGCCGGCGCCGCGGCTCACTAGGCTAATCCTCCGCCTTGCGGCGCCAGCACCCCGGGTTCTAGTCCCGGTCGGGGCGCCAGATTCTGTCCTGGTTGCCCCTCTTCCAGGCCAGCTCTCTGCTGTGGCCAGGGAGTGCAGTGGAGGATGGCCCAAGTGCTTGGGCCCTGCACCCCATGGGAGACCAGGAGAAGCACCTGGCTCCTGCCTTCGTATCGGTGCGGCACAGGCCGCGGTGGCCATTGGAGGGTGAACCAACGGCAAAAGGAAGACCTTTCTCTCTCTCTCTGTCTCTCTCTCACTGTCCACTCTGCCTGTCAAAAAATAAAGAAAGAAAAAAGAAACTAATGTCCTGAAAACACAGTGAACTCCTTTGAGGAAGGAAAACATTTTAAAGATAAAGAAGAGAAGACGATTTTTGCTGTTTAGAGGTTCCTTCTTCCTTAGCTTCGATGTTGCTGTCTCAAGCCTTGGACTTTATCTTCCTAGAGGCCCAGACGTCTGGCTGTGAACATGCCTGGCTCCAAGGCTTCCGGAAGCATGCTCTGAAAAGCCCCAGGACCTCACGTTAACTAATATTTAATTAGGGGACAGTTTTGTGAGTGAGTGAAGGTATTGGTCACATGCTTCTCAGAGACCATTTAAGTTACCTTTATTTCCTGGTTTAAACACTACAAACAGCAGGGGAATGTTTGCAGTGGCATTGAGGCAGAAAGCCAAGGCAATTGGTAAGCTAATACGACAAGCCCAGAAAGAACGGAGACGCACGCACAGGCCTACAGAATCCGTGTCTCCACCCAGACGTGCGTGAGTCTGCGGGATGGCTGGCCCAGTCCCAGGACCGCTACTCAAGAGCTGTGCTGGTCATTGTTGGGATTGTCTTTCCAAACTACTGCTATGGAAGTTTAATTGACTTGACATCAGCCTGAAAATAACTGATTATCATTGGTTTTCCTCCTTCTCCTCCTCCTCTTCCTGTTTTATTTATTTAAAAGGCAGAGTGACAGAGAACGGGGAGAGAGATCTTCCACTAGCTGGTACAGGAACTCCCTCCTGGCCTCCCACATTGGGTAGTAAGTTCCCGAGTTTTGGGCCATCAGCCATGACCTTCCCAGGTGTATTAGCAGGGAGTTGGATCTGAAGTGGAGCAGCTGGGACTCAAACCGGTGCTTCAGTATGGGATGTGGGTGCCTAAGCCGTATCTTAATCAGCTGTACCACATCTGACCCGTGGTTTCTTCTTGGAAAATGCTTTTTTCCTCTCCTTTCAAGAATTCTTAGAATTACAGCTTGGAGATCAGTGTGTGTGTGTGTAGGCGATGGGGATATAGGGAATCATTGCTTAAAGTCCACGGTTTCCAGAACTTTGGACATTTGCATTCCTCCTCCATCATTTTTGCCCCTTCTTACTATAATTCTATACCTATCTATTTTTTAACTAATTAATTTATTTAAATTATTTAAAATTTATTTTATTTATTTGAGAGCAGAGAGAGGTAGAGGTAGAGGTAGAGGTAGAGGTAGAGGTAGAGATCTCATCTGATGCTTTACTCTCCAAATGCCCAAAATAGCAGGGACTGGGCTGGGAGCTTAGTTCAGGTCTCCCATATGGTGACAGGGACCCACTTGAGCAGTAGCCATCACTGCTGACTCCCAGTGTGTGCATTAACAGGAGGGTGGAAATGAGAGTGGAGTCTGAGATGCCAGCATCCCAAGTCAGCATCTTAACCACTGCATTAAATGCCTACCCCAGACTTATTTCGAAAGGAAGCTTATGTTTCCTTTAAAAGCAAGTGTTGGAGCCGGCACTGTGGTGCAGGGAGTTAAGACACTGTCTGCATGGACCAGCACTTTGGCATGGTGGGCTAAGCCTCCACCTGTGGCACTAGCATCCCATATAGGTGCCTGTTCCAGTCCCAGCTGCTCCACTTCTGATCCAGCTCTCTGCTGGTGGCCTGGGAAAGCAGCAGAAGATGGCCCACGTGCTTGGGCCCCTGCACCCACATGGGAAGACCTGGAGGAAGCTCCTGGCTCCTGGCTTCAGATTGCCCCAGCTCCAGATGTTGTGACCATTTGGGGAGTGAACCAGCGGATGGAAGACCTCTGTCTGTGTCTATCCCTCTTTCAGTCTGTGGCTCTTTCTCTCAAATAAATAAATCTTAAAAATAAAGACTCCATCTGCAGTGCCAGCATCCCATATAGGCATCAGTTTGAGTCCTGGCTGCTCCACTTTTGATCCAGCTGTCTGCTAATGCACGTGGGAAAGCAACTCCTTGGGCCCTTGCATCCACTTGAGAGACCCAAATGAAGTTCCTGGCTCCTGGCTTTGGCCTAGCCGAGCCCTGTCTGTTGAGGCCATTTGGGGAGTGAACCCATGGATGGAAGTCCTCTCTCTGTCTCTCTTTCCTCTCTCTTTTAAATAAATAAATAAATATTTTTGGGGAAAAAAAAGCAAGTGTCACTTGCTTATCAATATTGGTGACAATGTATGTACATAACAAGCTAAGAGATACTTTAGGCAAATTAAATTTTGTAGAGCTTATTTGGGCAAAGAAGCGATTCATGAGTCAGGAAGCCCTGAGGCAGTGAATTCCCAGAGAGCTCCCCCTGAGGAAGTGGGCAGGTGGTGTTTACAGACAGGAAAAGGAAGTGACACGCATCCAGAGCCCGACGGGTCACAGCTCCCTCTTTGCCTCCTTGGGATGGGTCTGAGCAGTGTGCAGCCTGTGATTGGCAGAGACTCCTGCCTGTTGTAAGAAGACACTCTCAAGTTGAGTTGTGGCTTGTTTGCATATTAAGTTAGGCTGCAGTTCGCTACCATGGAGGTAGATTTGGGAAACTCAGTTTAACAACTTGTGTATTTATAGCATACACACCTTCAGGGCAAATAAAACCATATTACTGGATTCTGGCTATGGGATGCTGGGTGAAAGAAGCTGTTTCCAAGGGCTACGTTTACTATGTGACTCCAGTTCTCTGATCGTTGGGTAGGACACACTGTAGGGACAGGGAACGCCAGTGGTGGAAGGCCAGGTTGTGTGCGGGAGGCTGCAGGAGCGACGTCTTGGGGTGATGGCTGTGTGCTGGTTGTCCCCAGCTTGCCTGACTACACGTGTGTGGGAAGTCACGGAACTCTACACCCACACTTTTCTTCCTGGGTTCTGATTGTAAGTCGTGGCCGTCTTGAAGGTTCTGGGTTGGCACTTTGCTCTGTACTTGTTGAAAAAGAGACCATGACAGATTCAGAGAGGACTTGTTAGTACCAACTGAGACTTTATTTAGTTGCTACTTAGAAATGTTGGATGGGTGCAGCTCAGTTCACAATGGCTGAGACAGGGAATCAACCCAGATGCCCACCAACTGGTGACTGATAAAGAAAATGTGGTATACACACATGATGCAATGTTACTCAGCCACAGAACAGATGAAATCCTGTCTTTTGCAACGCAATGGATGCGACTGGAAATCATTATGCTTGGTGAAATAAACCAGTCCCCAAAAGACAAATATCACATGTTTTCTCTGATATGTGGCAGTCAATACAGAATACAAAAAAGTATAGGATTGAAATGGGAAAAAAAAAAAAAAGAAATGTTGAATGGAAATTAAAAAGGAAGGAACTATTGCTGGGAGGAACCTTATTATTTTTTCATGCGGGAAGTTATTTTTTTTTAAACATTTATTTATTTCTTTGAAAGGCAGAGTAACAGAGAGGCAGAAACAGAGAGAGAGAAAGGTCTTCCGTCTGCTGGTTCGCTCCCCAGTTGGCCGCAACAGCCAGAGCTGCACTGATCTGAAGCCAGGAGCCAGGAGCTTCTTCCGGGTCTCCTAGGAGGGTACAGGGGCCCAAGGACTTGGGCCGCCATCTACTGCTTTCCCAGGCCATAGCAGAGAGCTGGATTGGAAGAGGAGCAGTCGGGACTAGAACTGGCGTCCATATGGGATGCTGGCACTGCAGGCGGTGGCTTTACCCTACACCACAGTACCGGCACCTCTCATAGATTTTAATTGTTGAAAAATATCTGATCAGTCAAGTTTCATGATTCGTGAAAATTAGAAGACACTCAGAGTTTGGTGTCTATAATTTGGAACACACACACACACACACACACACATTTAAATAGGTGTTGGTGTTGCCTGTGGCTGCCTTTGCAATTCAGCAGCAAAGCTGAGCAGCTGAAACAGAAATAACGAGGCGCACAAAGCTAAAATTCTGTGTTCCAGTTCTTCGCAGAAGCAGCGTGTTAACCTCGATTGACAGCACGAGCCCAGTGCCAGCTCATAGATCATTTTCAGATCGTGCTAAGGAATGCAGATGAAACTGTGGAAAAGCCACTGAAAAGCTTTGAGCAGAGTTGAAGTGGAGAGAAAGAATTACTGACTTTTTTTTTTTTTTTTTTTGACAGGCAGAGTGGACAGTGAGAGAGAGACAGAGAGAAAGGTCTTCCTTTGCCGTTGGTTCACCCTCCAATGGCCGCCGCGGCCGGCGCACCGCGCTGATCCGATGGCAGGAGCCAGGTGCTCATCCTGGTCTCCCATGGGGTGCAGGGCCCAAGGACTTGGGCCATCCTCCTCTGCCTTCCTGGGCCACAGCAGAGAGCTGGCCTGGAAGAGGGGCAACCGGGACAGAATCTGGCGCCCCGACCGGGACTAGAACCCGGTGTGCTGGCGCCGCAAGGCATAGGATTAGCCTAGTGAGCCCCGGCCAGAATTACTGACTTTTAAAAAAATTTATTTTCTTGGAAGGCACAGAGACAGAAGAACACACACACACATACAGACAGAGATCTTTGGCCACAACAGTTGGGGCTGAGCCAGACCAAAACCTGGAGCCAGGAACTCCAGCTGAGTGTCCCACTTGGTGGCAGGGGCCCAACTACTTGGGTCACATTGGCTGCCTTCCCAGGCACATTAGTGGGGAACCGGAGCAGAAGTGGAACAGCTAGGACTCAAAGCTTGCTCTGATAGGGCACGCCAGTGTCCCGTGCAGTGGCTTAACCTGCTGCACCACAGTGTTGTTCCCTGATATTTCTGTTTTCACCTGTGCCCCCCTGCCCCGTCTGATTTTTCTAGAGCCCTTGAGAAATTCCTTCCTCTGTATCAACAAGGCTGGGCCAGTCTGGAAATGGTTCAGGAAGTTGGTTTTCTAAATGTCCCTTTATTTTTATTGCCATTTATTTTATTGCTGGTGAATGTTCAGCATGTCAATGACAATTTTACTGTGCTTGCTTTGTGACTTTCAGAAAACAGGACACAGCATGGGGCTGGTGTTGCGGTACAGAGGGTTAAGCCACCATTTGCAGTGCCAGCAGCACGTATGGGCACCAGTTCCAGTCCTGGCTGCTCCTCTGCTGACCCAGCCCCCTGCTAATGCTTCTGGGAAAGTAGTGGAGGATGACCCAAGTGCTTGGGCGCCTGCCTTTCACATGGGAGTCCCTGATGGAGTTGAGGCTCCTGGTTTCTCTTTGGCCCAGTCCCAGACATTGTGGCCATCTGGGGACTGAACCAGAAAATCTCTCTCTCTCTCTCTCTCTCTCTCTCTCTCTGTGATTTTGCTTTTCAAATAAATACAATCTTAAAAAAAAAAAAAGACCTCAGTCAACACTGTAGCTAATTTGGATGTATTTTATAGTGTCCCTAGGTTATTTGGAGCCTGGGGGGAAAGGGGATTCACACACTCAGTGGATTCCAGCATCTCCCCCGACACAGTGCTGCAGTATTGGCTTTATTTTTATTTTTATTTTTTGACAGGCAGAGTGGACAGTGAGAGAGAGAGACAGAGAGAAAGGTCTTCCTTTGCCGTTGGTTCACCCTCCAATGGCTGCCACAGCCAGCGCGATAACGAGAGAGAGAGAGAGAGAGAGATTGATTCTATCTGCTGGTTTATTTCCCAAATGGCCACAGCAGCTGGCACTGGGCCAGCCTGAAGCCAGGAGCCAGGAGCTTCATCCAGATCTCCCACATGGATGGTAGAGGCCCAAGCACTTGGGCCATCTTCCACTGCTTTCCCAGACTATTAGCAGGGAGCTGGATCGGAAGTGGAGCAGCCAGGATTCGAATCGGCACCCATATGGGATGCCGGCGCTGCAGGTGGCAGTTTAACCTACTGTGCCACAGCCACAGCCCTGGAAAAGCCCTTTGGGTGTCTTCCTGTGTGAGTCTCAGTTTAACTCCGCCATTCTCAAACTCCTTGGTAGGGTGGAAGAAGGATGATTTTAGTCCCAGAGGTTGCTTCACAGTGCCCGCGGTGGTTTTGGTTGTGGCAGCTTGGGGCAGGTGCACTGGCATTTAATGGACGGAGCCAGGGATGCTGCCAATCATTCCTGTGCTGCCCAGGACAGCCCCTGCACTACCTATGGCGTCTGTAGGCCGAGAGACAGAAAGCTTTGTTTAAATAAATCTTAAAAATAATAATAATAAAAAAGGTGGGCCGTCTGTGGTGTAGTGAGTTAAGCCACTGCCTGCAGCGCCGGCATCCCATATGGCACCGGTTCGAGTCCCAGCTGCTCCACTTCCAATCCTGCTCCCTGAAGTCCTGGGAAAGCAGTGGAGAATGGCCCAGGTACTTGAGCCCCTGCATCCAGGGAGGAGACCCAGATGAAGCCTGGCTCCTGGCTTTGACCTGGGCTAGCCCTGGCTGCTGCAGCTATTTGGGGAGCGAACCAGCAGATGGAAGATCTGTCTCTCTCTCTCTCTCTGCCTCTGTCTGTTCCTCTCTGTCTCTAACTCTGCCTTTCAAATAAATAAGTCCATCTTAAAAAAAAAAAGCTTGTTTAACCGAAGCTGTCCTGCCTCAGTTCTCATTTTTCTGTTGCCTCCTTGCAAACTGCATCGAGAACTGTGACTGGTGTAGTGCAGTGAGAAGGAAGAAGGATCATTTTGGGGTGGTCTTCATTTTGGGGTTGCTGCTTCCTGCAGCTGTTGGAAATTAGTCCAACTACTTGGGGGAACAACTGGGCCACCTCCAGTGAAATTGCAAACACTGAGACCGAGCCAGCCAGCCAACCACTTCTAGGTCTCTGCCTTGGAGAGCTGACTTTTCACAAGTGGGCCCTGGACACTCAGATGGGATGCACCTGCTTTCTGTTTCAAATGGCAAAAGATGAGAAACAGCCTAAGTGTCCACAGGTAGGAGAAGGAGCAGACACAACAGTGTCTGGCCACATAATGGAGCAGCATGCAGCTGTTAAGATGAATAAACTGGGCTGGCGCCACGGCTCACTAGGTTAATCCTCCGCCTGCGGCACCGCCATCCCATATAGGTGCCGGTTCTAGTCCTGGTTGCTCCTCTTCCAGTCCAGCTCTCTGCTGTGGCCCGGGAGGGCAATGGAGGATGGCCCGAGTGCTTGGGCCCTGCACCCACATGGGAGACCAGGAGGAAGCACCTGGCTCCTGGCTTCGGATAGGCACAGCTCTGGCCATAGCAGCCATTCTGGGGAGGGGGGTGAGCCAAGGGAAGGAAGACCTTTCTCTCTCTCTCTCTCTCTCTCTCTCTCTCTCTCTCTGTCTAACTCTATCTGTCAAATAAAAAAAATGAATAAACTTCCAGGCTGACCCATGAACCACTAGTTTTAGCTTCTAGCACAATCAATGTGGGTAGATTGCAAAGCTAATTTTATGTCTAAAATAAAGCAGGTTGCAGAAGTAGATAGGGCATGAAATTTTATATGTAAAACAACTTTACATGCTATATAAATTATTTTTAGTTATCTAGATATAATATAAAATGGTCTTAACTAATATCTAAGATGCCTAATTATATATATATATATAAAAGATTTATTTTTTTATTTGAAAGACAGAGTTACATAAAGTGGTAGAGCCAGAGAGAGAGAGAGAGAGGTCTTCCATCTGCTGGTTTACTCCCCAAATGACCTCAGTGGCTGGAGCTGTGCCGATCTGAAGCCAGGAGCCAGGAGCTTCTTCCAGGTCTCCCATGCAGGTGTAGGGGCCCAAGGACTTGGGCCTTCGTCCACTGCTTTCCCAGGCCATAGCAGAGAGCTGGATCAGAAGTGAAGTGAAGCAGCTGGGTCTCGAACCAGCCCCATATGGGATGCCGGCACTTCAGGCCAGGGTGTTAACCCACTGCACAGCGCCGGCCACTGCCTAATTATATATTAACATGGAATATTTATAGAATATATAGAATATTATATAATATTATTTAAAGTCAATATGTTTATTAACATAAAATCTTTTTTTAAATACTTGTTTATTTGAGAGGCAGAATTACAACGAGAGAGAGAGAGAGGGAGAGAGAGAGATCTTCCATCTTCTGGTTCACTCCCCAAATGGCCAAAATGTAATGATCTGAAGCTAGGAGCCTGGAACTCCACCCAGGTCTCCCGTGTGCATGCAGGGGCCTAAGTACTGGGACCATCTTCTGCTTTCCCAGGTGCATTAGCAGGGAGCTGGGTCGGAAGTGGAGCATCCAGAACTCCAACCAGTACTCATTCTGGCATTGCAGGCAGTGGCTTTACCCGATGCACCACAATACCAACCCCTAAAAAGGGTTTCTAAGAAAGCCTGCTCTATTGTAAGCCAGGTGGATGGTGGCTCATTAGATCCAGCTAAGGGTGTCTGCAGACTCACCTTCATAATTTTGACTGTGGATCTTAACTCTGTACGTATCTTGTATCATTTACCTGGTTGTAAATGCTACTTGGTAGTGTAAAGAAGGCGGCTGGTGCCGCAGCTCAATAGGCTAATCCTCCACCTAGCGGCGCCGGCACACCAGGTTCTAGTCCTGGTCGGGGTGCCGGATTCTGTCCTGGTTGCCCCTCTTCCAGGCCAGCTCTATGCTGTGGCCAGGGAGTGCAGTGGAGGATGGCCCAAGTGCTTGGGCCCTGCACCCCATGGGAGACCAGGAGAAGCACCTGGCTCCTGCCTTTGGATCAGCGCGGTGCGCTGGCCGCAGTGTGCAGGCTGTGGCGGCCATTGGAGGGTGAACCAACGGCAAAGGAAGACCTTTCTCTCTGTCTCTCTCTCTCACTATCCACTCTGCCTGTCAAAAAAAAAAAAAAAAAAAAAAAAAAAGGCAGAGTTGACGTAGGCTGAAAGTGGACTTTGTTGTGTGTTTTGGCACCGTGAAGGTCACCCCGGTGGCAGATAAGAAGTATGGCTGAGATTAGGAGTTGTTGTCTCCCCTTGTCGCATGCTGGATGATTTCCTGTAATTGGTGCTGATCAGATTCCCTCTTGCGCAAGGCCCTGGCTTCTCTTTCTTGTCTGCCAGGTAATAAATGGCCTCAATGAGCACCATTAACCTTTGGACAGCCCAGAGGCTGCACAGCCACTATCTGCTGACCTGGGTCGGGGCTGGCGATGGGAAAAGGAGATTAGAGACTGAGAACTGGACTGTGATTTTCTGCAGGTACCTGTGGCTCTAAAGCTCCGTGACGTCCCATTGCGTAGATTCCCTATAACCGCCGGCCCCTGTTGATGGGTTTTTGGGCCATTTCCAGCACTTTGCCGTTACCCACAAAGCGTGGCCTGCCAACCCTTAGTGATTCCATGCCCCCGTGTTTTGAGAGATCACTTTGGTGATGCAGACCAGAGCTCGTGGGTGGCTTGCCTGGGCGAGTGCTGACTTGAGTCTGGGAGAACTAAGAGCTGGCACAGAGCCAGGTAAATAGCCCGAATGTGACCTCAGCCATTCTCACACCAGCTGAATGACAGATGCAGGATACTTACAGTGGCTGATTCAAACTGGGAGCCCTGTGACATCAGCCTTAGAAGACACGTCATGGCTTGGGAACGTGTTGGAATTGTTCAAAGAGGGAAGAGAGAAACCCCAGATGGGCTCTCAAAAGGAAGACACAGAGGCCGGCGCCGTGGCTAAATAAGCTAATCCTCCGCCTGCGGCGCCGGCACACCGGGTTCTAGTCCTGGTCGGGGCACCAGATTCTGTCCCGGTTGCCCCTCTTCCAGGCCAGCTCTCTGCTGTGGCCAGGGAGTGCAGTGGAGGATGGCCCAAGTCCTTGGGCACTGCACCCGCATGGGAGACCAGGAGAAGCACCTGGCTCCTGGCTTCAGGTCAGCGGCCATTGGAGGGTGAACCAACAGTAAAGGAAGACCTTTCTCTCTCTCTCTCTCTCTCTCTCTCTCACTGTCCACTCTGGCTGTCAAAAAAAAAAAAAAAAATTAAAAAAAAAAAAAAAGGAAGACACAGAATACATGGCTCATGGCCTTGACCAAGGAGGTTCAAAAGGAAATAAAAACTATGGGAAAGCAAAGATGGCACCCTCTTTGTGCTTCCTCCAAGCACCAGGCAAGGTCATCCTTTGAGGGAGCAGGATATCTTGTTTGCTTCTCTGGTAGTTAGTGGGAAACAAAGAATAAGGTTCTGAGCCAGGCCCTCCTGTGTCATCTGATGTCAACACGAGATATTTCCTTGTAGTCATTTCCTCCTCTTCCTTCTCTCCCAAGCCTTGCCGTGCGCTTAGCTTTCATTTGTTTTAGGGGTTTGTTCTGGTGCAGGTGATGAAGGTTAGACACTCCACCTGTGCCTGGCCTGTGAAGAAGATACGTCATGTACAGCACCTGTTGAAGATGCTGGAACTGCGAACTGTGCGAGTAGACTTGAAGCTAATTGCTGATCGCATGTAACAGCTGTCTGTCTTTGTGTGTGTGTGAATGTATGTGCATATAGAATATACCTGTGGGTATCTGAGTAACATGCATACATTGGGGGTGTGTATGCAAGGGTACTTCAAAAAAGATCATGGGAAGTGGACTTGAGAAATAAATTTATTTTGATGCAAAAATGTTCAAATCCACACGTACTCATCTGTGTGTGTAAATATATACTCACCCCTCAATGTAGGCTGTGGATTGGTCTCAGGACTCCCCAGGATTACCGCAATCTGCACATGCTCAAGACCCTGATGGAAGATGATGCAGTATTTGCACAGAACCTATACACATTGGCCCACATACTCTAACTCGTTTCTAGCTTATTTGTAGTGCCTACTGCAGTTGTCGTTATACTGTACTGTTTAGGGAATAATGACAAGGAGGAAAAGTGTACATGTTCAGTACAGATGTAATTTTTGAAAAAATATTTTCAGGGGTGGACATTTAGCCCAGCAGTTTAGGGGCTGGTTAAGAAGCCCACATCCCGCATTGGGTTACCTGGCTCTGACGCCTGCCTCCAGCTGTCTGCTAATGTGGAGCCTGGGGGGCACTCAGGTGATGGCTCCAGTAATTAGCTTCCTGTCAATCAAGTGGGAAACCTGGATTGAGGTCCTGGCTCCCAGGTTAGGTCACGGCCCATCCCTGGCTTTTGCAGGTGTTTGGTTAATGAACGCAACTTCTATCACCTGCAGCGGAACAAACCCCTAAACAAATGAAAGCTAAGCGCACGGCAAGGCTTGGGAGAGAAGGAAGAGGAGGAAATGACTACAAGGAAATATCTCGTGTTGACATCAGATGATTCAGGAGGGCCTGGCTCAGAACCTTATTCTTCGTTTCCCACTAACTACCGGATGTGAGATTTTCTGTCTCCCTGTTTCTATCTCTGCCTCTCAAATAAACAGATAACCTTTTGAAAAATACATTTTTAATCCATAATTAGTTGAACCCGTGGGCAGAACCTATAGATATTGAGGGCCAACTGTACATCTGAAGGCTCCTCCAAGATTTTATGAGAAATGCGTATTATGAAAAATTATGCGTAGGCGGCCAGCGCTGTTGTTTAGTGGGTTAACGCCCTGGCCTGAAGCGCTGGCATCCCATATGGGCACCGGTTTGAGATCTGGCTCCTCCACTTCCGATCCAGCTTTCTGCTATGGCCTGGGAAAGCAGAACAAGGTGGCCCAGGTCCTTGGGCCCCTGCATCCACATGAGACACCCTGGCTCCTGGCTTTGCATCAATGCAGCTCTGGCCGTTGCAGCCAACTGGGGAAGTGTAACATCGGATGGAAGACCTCTCTCTCTCTCTCTCTCTGCCCCTCCTCTCTTTGTGTAACTCTGACTTTCAAATAAATAAATAATAAATCTTTTTTAAAAAAGAAAAATTATGCATAGGTTTTGAAATTTTTCTGCCCAAATAAACTCCTGCTAACTTGCTACAACATGGCTGAAGAGGATCCAGATGGACGCACTTAGAAGGATAAGCCACTCTGGGAAAGAGCCCCTATCAGAGTAATTGGAATTCTGTTAAAATTCTGCATCAAATTTATGACGAAGCTTGGGTGGAAGAATGATGAAATCCACGATGGTTTAAGAAGAACTTATGGGACAGTGCTCCCAAAGAAGCTGGCAGTTTTCAAGTGAATTACTACTTTTAAGAAGGGACGAGGTTGGGGCCGGCACTGGGGCGTAGTAGGTTAAGCTTCTATCTGCAGCACTGGCATCCCATAGGGGCGCTGGTTCAAATCCCAGCTGCTCCACTTCTGATTCAGCTCTCTGCTAAGGCCTGGGAAAGCAGTGGAGGATGGCCCAAGTGCCTGGCCCCTGCACCCACATGGGAGACTTGGAAGAAGCTCCTGGTTTTGGATCAGCCCAGTTCTGGCCACCACGGCCATTTGGGGAGTGAACCAGTGGTTCACTGTCTCTCCCCCTCTTTTTCTGTAACTCCACCTCTCAAATAAATAAATAAATAAATATATAAAAGAAGGGACGAGACAACATTGAAGATGAAGCCTGCAGGAACAGACCGTCCACATTGACTTGCTAGGAAAAAATTCATCTTATTTGTTGGCCCTAACTGAAGAGAATCAACTATTAACAGAAGAAATAATGACAACTCTGTAGGTGTCTCCGTTGGTTCAGTTTGCACAGTTCCGACGGAAAAGTTCACGTTGACAAAGCTGTTGTGCCCAGATCAGCTGCAGACCGGAGCAGAACGTTCTGTGGACATTTTTGAAGTAGAAAGAGTGTTGTAGCACAATGGGTTAAGCCGCCCCTTGGGATGCCTACCTCCCACACTGGAGTGGCAGTTTAAGCTTCTAATCCAGCTTCCTGCTGATGCTTCTGGAGAGGTGGGAGATGATGGCTCAAATGCTTGTGCCCCTGCACCCATGTAGAAGACCCAGATGGCACTCCTGGTCCCTGGCTCTCACCTGCTGTAGCCCAGGCTATTATGGCATTTGGGGAGTGAACCAGAGGATAGGAGATCAGTAGCAGTCTCTCTCTCTCTCTCTCTCTCTCGTAGATGAAAGAATAAATAAACATTTTTGGAAAGAAGTAGGACCAAGATGTTGAAGTGTTGCTTCAAAGAGTTGTGACAGGATAAATCGTGGCCTGACCAGCGCAGCAGTCCTGAGGACAAAGTACAATCGGGACAATGGCTTTGGGCTACAAAGATGTGAAAGTGAGCTGACCGTCTCTGCTATGGCCTGGGAAAGCAGTAGAAGATGACCCAAGTCCTTGGGCCCCTGTGCCTATGTGGGAGACCCAGAAGAAGCTCCTGGCTCCTGGCTTCGGATTGGCACAGCTCCAGCCACTGCAGCCATCTGGGGAGCTAGCGGATGGAAGACCTCTCTCTCTCTCCCTCTCTGCCTCTCCTTCTGTGTAACTCTGACTTTCAAATAAATAATAAATAAACTTTTAAAAAAATAAGAAGGTTACTGGGGTTTATACTATGCATAAATAAAAACAGTGATAGTTAAAGATTTCTTTCAGTGAGGACTTCCTTAGCGCTGGCTGCTTTGTGTGCCTTATCCTGTCTATTCTTAACAACGGCCTTCTGTGATGTTATGAGATATTACTCATACCATTAGCATCACGTGAGGGAGAAAACAGACTCAGAAGGGTTCAGTGACTCGCCCACGACCAGGCATCCAGCAAATGGGCACTAAACTCGGGTCTTCCTGATGCCAAGGGCTGGTTCCTAACCACTGTCCTTTCACCACGTGGCATCGACGGATGATTCAGTTCAGTTCATGGGTCTGGGCATCGCCTAGCTTTCTGTCTCCTTTAACCCCAATTTTCTGAGATTTAAATATAGTATAAGAAAATTGGAGGGGCCAGCGTTGTGGTGTAGTGGGTTAAGCTGCTGCCTGAGACCTCGGGATCCCCTATGGGTACTGGTTTGAGTTCCTGCTTCTCCACTTCCTAATCCAACTCCCTGCTCATGCTCCTGGGGAACAGCGGAGGATGGTCCAAGTATCTGCCCACCCCCCCCATGTAGAGGCCTGGAGAAAGCTCCTGGCTCCTTGCTTTGTCCTGACCCAGCCCCAGCTGTTCTGGCCATTTGGAGAGTGAACCAGTGGGAGGAAGATCGATCAATCTCTCTTTCTCCCTCCCTCCTTCCCTCCCTCACCCCCTCTCTCTAACTCTTCCTTTCTAATAAATAAATAAATGTTTTTTTAAAAAAAGAAAATTGGAAGTACTTGTGAGCCAAAGTATATTTTTCAAAGGATATAATTGTCCTTTGTCAAAACAGAAGTTTTTATAATATGGCATTTGGTTTTGGTGTTTTGTGCTCTTTTTCTTTTTATAATTAGGAGCAATGTATTTACAGAGATGAGCCAAATTATTTTTGTAAAAAAAATTAAACCTATCCTTTAATTCCATTTTCTATGAACTTTTAAATGTACCCTCATAAATATACACCTTTAAAACTTATTTATTTGGGGGCCGGTGCTGAGGCACAGTGGATTAATGCCCTGGCCTGAGGTGCCTGCATCCCATGTGGGTGCTGGTTCTAGACCTGGCTGCTCTACTTCCAATCCGGCTCTCTGCTATGGCCTGGGAAAGCAGTGGGGGATGGCCCAAGTCTTTGGGCCCCTGTACTCACGTGGGAGACCCGGAGGAGACTCCTGGCTTTGGATCGGGGCAGCTCTAGCCATTGCGGCCAATTGGGGAGTGGACCATCGGATGGAAGACCTCTCTCTCTCTGCCTCTCCTCTCTGTGTAACTCTGACTTGCAAATAAATACATCTTAAAAAAATAAAATAAAATGTATTTATTTGGAGTGCAGTGGAGGATGGCCCAAGTACTTGGGCCCTGCATCCCATGGGAGACCAGGAGAAGCACCTGGCTCCTGCCTTCGGATAGGCGCGGTGCGCCGGCCGCAGCACGCCAGCTGCGGTGGCCATTGGAGGGTGAACCAACGGCAAAGGAAGAGCTTTCTCTCTGTCTCTCACTGTCCACTCTGCCTGTCAAAAAAAATTTTTTTTATTTATTTGGTATGTGGGGGGGAGTCCCACCTGGTGGTTCATGCCCAGGTATCTACAACGGCAGGCTGGGACTGCGCTACAGCCAAAGCCAAGAGCCAGGAATTCAATCTGATCTCCCTTGTGAGTAGCAGGTACCCAAGTCTTGAGCCATCACTGCCTCCTAAGGTCTGCAGTAGCAGGAAACTGGCATCAGGAGCCAACTGGGAATTGAACCCAAGCACTCTGATACCGGATGCAGGTATCTTAACTGCTTTTTTTGTTTAAAGATTTATTTATTTTATTTAAAAGGCAGAGAGAGAGAGAGAGAGAGAGAGTCTTCCATCTGCTAGTTCTCTCCCCAGATGACTGCATTGGCCAGGACTGGGCCAGGCTGAAGCTAGGTAGGCTGAAACTCCATCTGGGTCTCCTACGAGGGTGCAGGGGCCCAAGCACTTGGACCATCTTCCGCTGCCTTCCCAGGCCATCAGCAGGGAGCTGGATCGGAAGTGGAGCAGCCGGGAATTGAACCATTGCCCATGTGGGCTTGCCTGTGTGGCAGGTGGCAGCTTAGACCACTACACCACAATGCTGGCCCCAGGCGTCTTAACTTCTAGGCTGAACACCTGCATCTGGAACATTGTTCAGTGTACAACTTGATGAAGTTTTATACTCATATATATCTGTATACCCACATAACGACTGCATGAGGTCCCCGCTGAGCCCTCCGGAGATTCCCTCATGGCGATCCCCGGCCACTCTCTCGGCCTCCCTTCCCCAGGGTATCTGCTAGTGTGGCTCCTATCACCATTTACCACTTGTTCATGAACTTGGATCAGTGGTGTCCAGGATGTACTGCTCTGTGTCTGACACTTTTCTCTCCTGCAACAGCTGTGAGATTGATCCATTTCCTTGCATGGTCAGCCTTTGCTACTGCTGTGTTGTATTTCATGGTGCAGATATCCACAGTGTGTTTACTGATTCTGTTGTTGAATGACATTTGTGTTGTTTCCAATTTTTGGCTCTTATACAACACTGTTTCTTTGAACATTTTTGTTGTCCTCTGGTAGATAAACTCATTTCTCTTGGGCTGGAGGAGCTGTATCTATTTTCAATTTCTTAAAGTTACTGGGCATAACTCAGTTTGTTCAGTGCAGTAGGTTGGGTTTTGGTAGACTGTGGACATTCCTAAAATATGAATATATTAATTCTTAGGCTTAGAACACAAGTGTATGAATGGGTTAAATTTCTATGTTATAAAAATAATTTGCAATAAATCATGGTGATTAGTCTTCCTATAATTACAGCTCATTTGTACAGATGTCCCAGTTGCTGGAACTCAATGTGTTAGTCAGAGTTCACCTGCAAATGGCAGAAACCCAATTCAAGCTAACTTCCTTGAGAGAGAGAGAGTGTAAGTGCTCAAGTATCCAGTGTTTGCTGCCCTCCAGTACAGTTAGATCAGGTGCCTCCATGATGTCAGCAGCGTTTGGTCCTTCTTTATATCTACCTGTTGGCTCTGTTCTCCCTGGTGCCTTAGGCAAGCTTTCTCCACTGGTGACCAGTGGCAGTGTCCAGCCTAAATGTTCTAGCTCCAGCTGTAGCAGGGAGAAAGCCTCCCTCTTTCCTGTAGTTCTGATAAAATTCCCAGAGTTGACTTTCACTGGCTTTGACCGGGTTATGTGCCCTGAGCCAATCCCGTCGCCAGAGGGACACAATTCTGACTAGTCATATGGTTACACCTGGCCCACGGAGCTGAGGAAGGAATGTTACCTCAAAAAAGAGAAATGGGGCCGGTGCCTTGGCTCACTAGGCTAATCCTCCACCTGCGGCGCCAGCACACCGGGTTCTAGTCCTGGTCGGGGCGCCGGATTCTGTCCCGGTTGCCATTCTTCCAGGCCAGCTCTCTGCTGTGGCCCGGGAGTGCAGTGGAGGATGGCTCAGGTCCTTGGGCCCTGCACCCCATGGGAGACCAGGATAAGTACCTGGCTCCTGCCATCGGATCAGCGTGGTGTGCCGGCCACAGTGCACCGGCCGCGGCGGCCATTGGAGGGTGAACCAATGGCAAAGGAAGACCTTTCTCTCTGCCTCTCTCTCTCACTGTCCACTCTGCCTGTCAAAAAATAATAAATAAATAAATAAATAAATAAAGAGAGAGAGAGAAATGGGTGCTGAGCAGGGTCAAAATAAAGAAAACAGACTTCTATGCCAGAAAATATAGTTGGGAAATGAACATTCTGAGACTACAGGTCATGGCAAACAGTTAATACTTTTAAAAAAGATTTTATTTATTTATTTGAAAGGTGGAGTTACAGAGAGAGGGAGAGACAGAGAGAGAGAGGTCTTCCATCCACTGGTTCACTCCCTAGATGGCTGCAACGGCTGGAGCTGGGCCAATCTGAATCCAGGAGCCAGGAGCTTCTTCCGGGTCTCCCATGTGGGTGCAGGGGCCCAAGCACTTGGATCATCTTCTATGGCTTTCCTAGGCCATAGCAGAGAGCTGGATTGGAAGAAGAGCATCAGGGACATGAACCAGCGTTTGTATGGAATGTCAGCCCTGCAGGCAGAGGCTTAGCCTACTATGCTACAACGTGGGCCCCAAAAGGTTAATGTCTGTAGCTTGATGACTCAAAAAGTCTAACCCTTATTGACATAGAGATAACAGAGATAAATTTGTAGAAGTTGGCTGAGGTTTAAAAATGTTCTATTTCCTTCTTTCAAAGCCATCACCCTCCTTCTAATCCTGCTGTTTGAAACAATGGAGATAGGTTTGCCTTTTGCGTTCCTTACTTCTCACCCTTCCCATGTTGGGTCAGCAGATAAATCCGATCGAGTCTTCCTTTAACTTTTCTCATTTGCTTGTTATTTTTCCCCTGTATTTGCACTGATGCCACAGCAGCAGCTCAGGCCTTGGTGGGCCTAGTGAAATGTGAGCACCTCTTCCCCAGGAAACCTGGTGCAGCTTCTGGAGGACGGGCTCGGGTTCTGTGCCCATCGGTGAGCCTAGCCCCATAGCTGTGGGATGCTGGACACGCATTGGCCAGGCCTGGGTCGTGTGTCCATCTGGGAGCTGGCCAGGAATACAACCAACCTTCTCTGTATCACTCGATCTGAGAGTGGGGTAAGAAAAGGTGCTCAAAGGAAAAGCAGGAAGTCCATGACAAAAGAAGAGAAAATGAGCAGTAGGCAAGTCAACACAACAGAGAGGCAGCAACCGTAGATACTTAAACCACATGATGGGGCCGGTGCCGTGGCTCGCTTGGTTAATCCTCCGCCTGTGGCACTGGCATCCCATATGGGCGCCGGGTTCTAGTTCCGGTTGCTCTTCTTCCAGGCCAACTCTCTGCTGTGGCCCTGGGAAGGCAGTGGAGGATGGCCCAAGTGCTTGGGCCCCCACACCCGCATGGGAGACCAGGAGGAAGCACCTGGCTTTGGATCAGTGAGTGCAGCGCCAGCCATGGCAGCCATTTGGGGAGTGAACCAATGGAAGGAAAATCTTTCTCTCTGTCTCTCTCACTCACTTTCTATAACTCTACCTGTCAAATAAAAAAAAAAAAACAAACACACATGACTTCCGATCTGAAAGTACACCAAAATGTATATATTAGACATCATGGAACTCATAAAATCGGATTTTCAAACTGGAAGGGATTACAGCAGTTTTCTCCTTACTTTGTTTCCATTAGCCGTTCTTTGTGCACGCATACCGCTTTGTGCCCTGAGCCCTGGAGCCCTAGTGTAATCAACATGTCCCAAAAGTCCTTGTTCCTTCCCGGCCTTCAGCGCATCATTCCCCTCCCCCTCAACTGGGGAAATTCATTGTTCAGGAGATGAGCCTGGCTGCCTGCATCCAAGATCCAAAAAAACAGTGGTTTCAGCAAATGAGTTTATTTCTCCCTTCCCTGGTAGGGATGCTGGCTGTGCTCCGGGAGGGCACCAGCAACCAGGGCTCCTTCTTTCTGTTGTGACACTAACTCTGCAGGGAGTGCTGCCTTGGCGTGCATGGTCCAAGATGGCGCACCAGCAGTTCCCCATTCCAGCCCCCGGGAAGTAAGAAGACTGGGAAGGGGAGGGAGAACCCCGTTCTGTTAACAGCACAGCCTGGAAGTCGTGTCTGTTGCCTCTGCCCACATCCCATTGACCACCCTCCTGTCCAGGATTAGGTGCAAGGGAGGCTGGGAATTGAGTCTTCATTCTGGGAAGCTGGGGATGCGGCCACGGGAGAGAGGAGAACAGACTCTAGAAGACAAGCACCGTTGTTTGCAGAGCAGAGAGCAGAAAATTCCTGACTTGTCCTTTTTTTTTTTCCAGGTTAAATACAAAGCTCTCCAAGTGACTGCAAATGTGGGACTATTTTAACACTCTGTCCCAGCATGTCTTCCTTCTACAGGAATAAAGGCTATGTGGAAACTCCAGCTTATTCTGGCCACTCAGGCTCTCAGAACTACACGAGGGGGTATTCGAGCACTCAGGATTATCCGGATTTTCCAGATCCTCTGAATAATCCAGACTACCCCAGTGCCAGCAGTAGTCCGTCCTCTGCAGGTTCTAGAACAAGTCCAGACTATCTTCTGTCTCTGCCAGAGCCAGATTACAGTGACTCTCAGAGCAGTCCATACCACCGCGACTCATCCAGAGATTTGGACTACCGTGGATCTCAACGGAATCCTGAGTTTGCAGGTTCCAGAAGCAACGGGAACTATGAAGGCTCTAGAACAAGTCCAGATTATCTTGTCTCCTTGGGAGAACCAGACTACCCTGGAGCCCAGGGCACCTTTGACTCACCCATCCCCAGAGCCAATTCCAACCTTCTAGGATCCAGAAAGAATTTGCAATATGCTGGTTCCAGAGTCAACCCATCCACGCGATCTCTGGGACAGCCTGATTACCCAGGTGCTGAGAATCAACCCGGCTCCTCACACTTTTTAGGGAAGCCAGACTATCTTGTTGCTGAGAACTTTCAGAACTCTCCCGCCTTTTGGGGGAACCCTGATTACCCAGGTGCTGAGGATGGTCAGGATTATGGCTCTTCTGATACCCTGGAAGTGACCAGAAGGTAAGTTCAGGCACCTCCTCATTGGTGGTGGGGCTGCGCCATCATCAAGTCAATGGAACTTGACTTTAGTTAGGGGCATGTGATGGTTTCTATAACCTCAAGTTGGTAAGACCGGCCATGGGCACCCAGCCTCTGGCTGCAGGCTGTTATCTGAACCCAGTCGCTCATCACCTCTTGCCTGGATCTCTTCCCAACTTTCCTGTCTCCCTCCTGATCCAGTACCTGGAAGAGCCCGTTATGTGGATTGCCAGTGACATTTGGGTTAAGACTGCACAATCATGAATCCAAACATCCTAGACAGAATCACATCAACTCACAGATTTTTAACATGAAAATCTTTTTTAAATTTCTTTTTTAAAAAATTCATTTATTTAAAAGGCAGAGTTACAGAGGGGGAGAGAGAGAGAGAGAGAGAGGAGAGAGAGAGAGAGAAATATTCCATCCACTGGTTCACTCCCCAAGTGGCTGCAATGGCTGAAACTGAGCCAATGCAAAGCCAGGAGCTTCTTCTGTGTCTCCCTCGTAGGTGCAGGGTAAGCACTTGGGCCAGCTTCCACTACTTTCCCAGGCCATAGCAGAGAGCTGAATCAGAAGTGGAGCATCTGGGACTCAAACTGGCACTCATATGGGATGCTGTGTTGTTGGCGGAGGCTTAACCTACTATGCCACAGTGCCAGCTCCTCATGAAAATATTTTGAAAGTCTAACTCTTTGAAGTCAGTGTAATTTCTCATTTTTTTAAAGATTTTTTATTTATTTATTTGACAGAGTTACAGACAGTGAGAGAAAGAGAGAGAGAAAGGTCTTCCTTCTGTTGGTTCATCCCCCAAATGGCCGCTATGGCCGGCGCGCTGTGCTGATCTGAAGCCAGGAGCCAGGTGCTTCCTCCTGGTCTCCCTTTCGGGTGCAGGGCCCAAGCACTTGGGCCATCTTCCACTGCCTTCCCAGGCCACAGCAGAGAGCTGGACTGGAAGAGGAGCAACTGGGACTAAAACTGGCACCCATATGGGATGCTGGGGTGCCGCAGGTGGAGGATTAACCTAGTGCCAAGGTGCCGGCTCCTCAATTTGTGTTTTATGCAAGATGATTGAGCCACTCCTACCTTTTTCTACTTTCATTTTTATTTTTCCAAAATAATTGTCACCAGAATCGATTACTTTTCAGGTAAACATTACTGCAGACTTGATTTATCAATCTGTGTTTTTATTTTCATTTAATTTTTCTTATTATACTTCATCATTGTCAGCATTCCTTTAAAGCCAATTGAAATTTTATTTTCACTTTATTTGAAATACAGGGAGACAGACATAGACATAAGGAAATCTTCCATCTGCTGGTTCCCCCATGCCCCCCCCCCCCCCCAATGCCTGCATTGGCTGAGACGGGACCAGGGTGAAGCCAGGAGTCAAGAACTCATTCTGGGTCTTCTATGTGAGGGGCAGGTACCCAAGAACTTGAGCCATAACTGTTCTTTCCCAGAGCTCACTAGCAGGAAGCTGGAATTGGGAACAGAGGCTAGACTCAAACCCAGGTGTTCTGATACGGGTGTGGGCATCTTACCTGATGGGTTAACTGCAAGATCTAATGCCTGCTTCTACCATCTCAACCAATAAGAACCTTATTTTGCCTTATTTTGGACTTACTGTTTCTAACAGTAGTATTTATGATTTGATAAAATTAGTGGCTTAAGATTATCTCTGGGAACAAAGTTAAAAGGTTTGGGTTACAGAAATCAAAATGTGTTTAGGACCCAAATAGTAGGGTTAGCAGAACATGGTCAAAATGTCCTTCTGGGGCCCGGTGCTGTGGGGTAGCAGGTAAAGCCGCCACCTGCAGTGCCGCCATCCCATATGGACTCTGGTTCAAGTCCTGGCTGCTCCAATTCAGATCCAGCTCTCTACTATGACCTGGGAAAGCAGTGGAAGATGGCCCAAGTCTTTGGGTCCCTGTACCCGCATGGGAGACATGGAAGAAGCTTTTGGCTTCGGATCAACCCAGCTCTGACCATCACAGTCATTTGGGGAATGAACCAGCAAATGGAAGACCTCTCTCTCTCTCTCTCTCTCTGCCTCTGTAAATCTGCCTTTTGAATAAATAAATAAATTTTTAAAAAATGTCCTCCTTAGTTGTAGCTCTCACCACCTGACTCATTGTCCCAAAGCCCACGTTTTAATCTGTCTCTCCTTGGCATCTCATATTCCACGAGTCCCCATGGCCTTTGGGAGAAAGGCTGTGTGGCCTCTTCTATGGAGCATTTATTAAGAGGAGACACTGTGCTGACACGTGCTGACAGATAAGACCAGCACACTGATCTCCCTCCCCTGCCTGGTCCCCCCTCCCTGCCTTGACGCTGTATTCTAGGCTACTGGTTTTTGATCTTCAGTGATCCTTGGCACTTCCCTACTTGGGGGACTAGTTCGGATTTCTGTGCCCAATCTTTAGAGTTTCTCGTTTGTCTGGGACAACCCTTGAAAATCAGTATAGAATAGAGGACCTTTGATCCAGGCTCATTGGATTTCATAGCATTCAGGACCCTTGACCCAGGCTCATTGGATTTCATAGCATTGAGGACCCTTGACCCAGGCTCATTGGATTTCATTAGCATTCCCTTTGTATCTTCCATGCTTTCTGGCCTTTGGAATGCCCTCCCCCTAGTTATGTATGAATTTATCCTTCTAACCTCCCCTCGGACATCTCTTTTCCTCATAGATTTCCCCCAACACGAATTCTTCTCTCCTTCCTCTGAACTCTTTGAGCCTGTCTTTGGGTGTTCATCAGTTTCTATTTGTATTTTAATTGCTCATGGCTGTGTGTAAGCCACTGGGCCAGACTGTACTAGGAGTTCCTTCAGGGCAGATACCCTATATCTTTACCTTTGTGTCCTCGTCACTAGCCCATGCACAACATGTGGTTGGCATTCAGTCAACATTTGTGGGATGAATGGGTAGATGAATGGACAGATGAGTGAATATATGGATAGATATATGAATGATGGATGAATGGATGAATGAATAGATACATGAATGGATTGATGGATCGATATATGAGTGATGATGAATAGACAGATGAATGGATACATGAATGGATGGATCGATATATGAATGATGGATAAGTGGACGGATGAATGGATAGACAAATGGATACATAAATGGATGGATGGATGAATTGATATATGAATGATGGATGAACGGATGGATGAATGGACAGACGAATGAATACATGAATGGATGGATGGGTTGATATATGAATGATGGATGAATGGGTATGTGAATGGATTGATAGATTGATATATAAGTGATGGATGAATGGACAGACGAATGAATACATGAATGGATGGATGGATCGATATATGAATGATGGATGAATGGATACATGAATGGATGAATGGATCGATCGATATATGAATGATGGATGAATGGGTATGTGAATGGATTGATAGATTGATATATAAGTGATGGATGAATGGACAGACGAATGAATACATGAATGGATGGATGGATCGATATATGAATGATGGATGAATGGATACATGAATGGATGAATGGATCGATCGATATATGAATGATGGATGAATGGATGGATGACTGTCCTCACCACACTACTGAGCGGATAGTGCTCTGCCCTTTTGGAATTTCAGGATGCTCACCAGAGCATCTTCAAACCAGCACTCCTTTCATTGCAGGAGCAGTGGCCCCTTGGGCGTTCTTGGTGGAGACCATGAAGATTACCCTGAAAACATTGAAATGACATCCATGAGAGTGGCAAATCCTTACGGCCCCTCCCTGCCAGGTGCTCCTGGAAATGGCTATGGTAAGCATTTGTCAAAAGGAGGATCATGTCCTGGGAGGAAATTAAAATCCAGTTGATGCACATGTGTAATTATTACGGCATCATAGCGGTAGAAGGATTGATTTCTGCTTCCCCCTCCAACATCTCATCTGATACAGGAGTTGAGAGCTCAGTGTCTGGAGAAATCAAGTGTCATGAATTATCAAAGGCCAGGTAAAGGTTGTGGAAGACCAAGGCCTGCACCTGTGCCTACCTGAGGTGCTGAAGTCAAGTCTGGTCCACGTTGGCTACATAGGAATGTAGGCTCAGTGTGCTGAGATCCTCAGAGTTTTCCAAATGAGTCAGATTTTTTTAAAAAAATATTTATTTTTAAGGCAGAGTTAGAAAGAGAGAGAGAGAGAGAGAGCCTGCTGGTTCACTCTCCAAACAGCTGCAACAGCTGGGGCTGAATCAGGTTGAACTCCTTCTGAGTCTCCCACATGAGTGCCCAGGGCCTAAGGACTTGGGCCAGCTTCTACTAATTTCCCAGGCACGTTAGCAGGCAACTGGATCAAAAATTGAGTAGCTAGGGCGCGAACTGGTGCTCATATGAGATGCTGGTGTAGCTTAACTTGATGCATTTCAACACCAGCCCCAAAGTCAGACATTTTTTAAAAAATATGAAATCCCCTGTATTCATCCATTTTCTGTTGCCCTAACAAAGTAGCTGAGGCTGTTGTAGAGAAAAGTGCTTTATTTAACTCTGTTTTGGAGACTACGAATGCAAAACCAGAAGTGTTTAGCCTCTGGCGTGGGCCCCCTTATGCTACACCACAGTATAGCAGAGAGGCAGGAAGCAAAGTGAGCCTTGTGCAGAAGGGCCAAGTGCATTGTCTGTGAAGGTAAATTACTTAGCACTGGGAGGCAAAGGAAATCCTAAACAGGTCTGACCTGTCAGGAGAAAAAGGGACTCATTGCCGTGTAGGGGAAAACCAATTCTTTACGCAGGAGAAAACAATCCTGGCTCTGTTAAGGAAAGGTAGAGTGTGTGTGTGTGGGGAGGGGGGGTCAGAAAGCAGAGGCGGGGCTCTGCTAAGAACGGCACAAAGAGCACGAGTGTGGGGAGGTGCGGTTGGAGGGCTGGGCAGCCATGAGCAGGATGCAAGGAGAAGGTTTTGAAGAAAAGAGGGATGCATTCCATCCTGGCAAAACCATCACCGGTTGAAAATACCGTAGGTGGAAAATGCAGTTGCTACACCCAACCCGTCCAACATCATGACTTAGCCACACAGTGCCTCCCGGGGTATTGGTGTCGGAGGCTTCTGCTCGCAGTCAGGGGGCTGACTGGCAGCGGCGCCTCGCTGGCACTGTCCAGCTTCGCCAAGAGAGGATTGGACCGCGTGTCAGTAACCTGGGGAAATTTTCAAAGTGCAAAATTCTCAATATGGCTTCTACTGAATGCATATCACTTTTTCACTACCATAAAATAAAAACTGAAGTTAAAAATCATTCAATTGAACTGTTGTTAGGTCACAGAAGGTTTGTGCTCATGAAAAGCGTGGGTTCTACTTATTTGCATAAAAATTGTCATCCGGGAGTCCAGACGTCAGTTGTTCACCGCACAGCTGTTCCAAACCTGTGTTCAAGTCTCAGTAGGGAGCAGTAGCATCTCAGGGAAGGGAAATTCGTTCTTGAAAGGTCAATGTCCCTCTTCCTCTTCTTAGGTCGATGCATGTTTTCTCTCTTGAGTTTGCATTTAATGTTTACATGGATTGGAGGGAAACGATTGATACGTGACACTGTCACGTAGGAGCTGAAAGTGTACTCTGTCTCTAAGGAGATTGTGCCGTATTTCAAATTTATCCTTGTGTTGCCATAAAAGGCTAGAGCTGGAGGGACCCTTTGAACTCATCTACACAAGTGTAGTTATAACTCATTGACAAGCTATGAAATGGATTTTTAAAGTGAAATAGAATTAACATTAAGTACAGGGGCCAGCACTGTGGCGTAGCAGGTAAAGCCGCCACCTGCAATGCCGGCAACCCATATGGGCACCGGTTCAAGTCCCGGCTGCTCCACTTCCAATCCTACTCTCTGCTATGGCCTGGGAAAGCAGTAGAAGATGGCCCAAGTCCTTGGACTCCTGCACCCGTGTGGGAGACCCTAAAGAAGCTCCTGGCTCCTGGCTTTGGATTGGCACAGCTCCGGCCGCTCCGGCCACATGGGAAGCAAACCAGAAGATGGAAGATCTTTCTCTCTGCCTCTCCTTCTCTCTGTCTATAACTCTACCTCTCAAATAAATAAATAAAATCTTTTTAAAAATATAATTTATCCTGGCTGATTATATTTAGTAGCATTATTTTTGATGCTTTGTCTTATTTTCCATCTGAGATCTTTATCATTTGTCTGTTAGAACCTCAAAGACAGAGTTTCATTTCTTTGTGAATGGTTACTAAGCATTACTATCAGGTCCTAATTATAATGCACTCCATGATATCTGGTATGGTGGGAATAATTTGCAATGTCTCCCTCCCTTTTATTCTAGTGAATCCTGCTTTTGGGGGTGAAGGTAGCCCTATCCCTGCTTATGGAAACCCACCGTTGACTGAAAGTCACTGGTACAAGTCACCCCAAGGTAAGGCCCAATGAACAGTGACCAAAGAGACAACCGTGGAGAAGGAGCGTCTGCACAGCAATGCAGGCTTTGCCATTTCGCACTGGACTCTGGTGTGGCAGTCGACGCCATGCTTGCTTAGTTTATCATAATGAGGTTTTCTTGTAGGGGTAACAGATGACTTCATTAGCAATCTTCTGGTTGCAAAGGACAGGAACTCTATTCAGATGGGCATTAACCCCAGGGGAATTTATGGGCTCAGAGGGTGGGAAGGTCTCTTGGTCTGTTTTCTGTTGCTATAACCATATACCTGAGGCTGGGTGTTTTACAAAGGAGGGTTTGTTTAGCTCACAGTTTGGGAGGTTGAAAGTCCGAGACTGGGCGGCCCCCTTAGTTCAGCGGCAGGCTGAAGGCCTCCTGGCTGCATCCCAGTGTGGCAGATGAGCTCAGTGAGGGGGAGAAGGGGAGGGAGGAGAGCAGTCACCTGGTGAGTCAAGAAGCCAGTCTTGCCTTTTTTTTTTTTTTTTTTAATGATTTGCTTATTTGGGGCCAGCATGGTAGCATAGCTGGTTAAGCTGCTGCTTGCGATACTGTCACTGACATCCCATATCTGAATGCTGGTTTGAGTCCCAGCAACTCTGCTTCTTATGCAGCTCCCTGCTGATGTGCCTTGGAAAGCAGTAGAAGATGACCCGAGTGCTTGGGTCCCTGCCACCCATGTGGGACACCTGGATAAGTTCCAGGCTCCCAGCTTTAGTCTGGTCTAGCCCTGGCCCTTGCAGCCATTTGGGAAGTGAACCAGCAAATGGAAGCTCTCTCCCTCTCTCTCTGTCTCTTCTTCTCTCCGCGTCACTCTGCCTTTCAGAGAGAGGAGAAACAGACAGAGAGATATCAATCTTCCATCTGCTGGTTCACTTCCCAAACGCCTGCAACAGCTTGGGCCAAGCTGAAGCCAGGAGCCAGCAACTACATCCTGATCTCCTGTGCATGAGAGGAACCCAAGTACTTGGGCTTCATCTGCTGCCTCTCTAAGCTGGATTGAATGCTTAGAGAGGCTGGGACCAACCAGGCACTCTAATATGGATACAGGCATCCCACGTGGCAGCATAACCTACGGCACAAGTGCCCACTCAAAGCTTACCGTTTTTGTTTTTTCAATAACAACTCATTCATCCAGGAAATAACCAGGGTGCAGAGAGAACTCCATTAATCCCTTCTGAGAGTGGCAGCCCCAGGATGAAGGGACACTCTAGTCCCCACTGCTAAAAGGCTTCACCACCTGTCCACATCACCGCACTGGGAGCCAAGCTTCCGGCACCTGAACTTTTGGGGGGCACTCAAACTAGATCCAAACCATAGCAGAAGGACACAGGAGAAACACCAGGAATTAAAATAGAAGTACTTTCCAGGGCCTAGTTGAGTGGCTGGCACAGAGTGGATACTTTAGGGCTAATTGATGAGTTGATTTGTTGAATGGGTTATGGAAACCAGGGCCTCACAGTCTAATGTTAGGGTCCCAAGATCACCTGGACCCTACGGTTTCCCATCCATGTTTCATCTCGTTGAACTTGACCTTCATCTCCATAGAGTCAGGCCTTTCTACCTGCCCTTCAGCTTAGCTACCTCCTTAGAAGACCTCCTCACCCCACCCCCACCCCCTGTCTGTCCATCACGCAATGACCTCTTTGGCTAGAGCACATGCCTACACTTGAGTCAGTCGTTTTCACCACCTCCTGGAGTCCAGCCATGTCTGTCTTGGTGAAGAGGAGGTGCAGTCATCAGAAATGTTCTGAGGAAGCATGCGGTTGTGATGATGGCGGGGTGTGGAGCAGGCACACTGTGGAAACAGAGAAGCCAGTTAGAACGCTCACTGAGGATCACCGTGTGCAGTGACTCGGTCTGCTCAGAGGCAGGGACCGGGCGTGGGAAGGAAACGATGGAGGAGAGAGGCGAGGACACGCTGGAACCAACAGACAAGTCTGTGAGCAGCAAGGAATAAACTAACGGGGTCCTCTGTGACAGTGATAAAAACACCCCTCACGTTCCACCCCACAGCCTCTGTGCTGACCTCGGGGCCATTCAAGGGCCTTCCCAGGGAGTGTCTGATCTTGCTCCCTGGGAGGGAAAACCATGGAGAAACAAGTGAGCACAGTCTCCATTGAGTGCTTACTAGACAGACGGTGCCCTTGGCAATGCAGAAGAGGAAGAGCCTTGACATGTCCCGAGACTGCTCTGTTTGGCCCCCCTGAAGTCTGGGGACCCTGGAAGAGGAGGAGTCCCACAGAGGACCCAGTGATGGACCTGGCCTGTTTGTTCACTTTGCCTTGCTGGGTCTTGATTCTCAAATCACACACAATTAGGGGGTGGGCAGTTTTATGATATATTATTGCTTTGGTGGATTAAGTTATACCCCCGGGAGCTCCTGGAACATAGTACGCACTCTCATTAAACATTGATTCATTACTTCATGAATGAATGAATGATATACCAGCCTCTTGTTACAGGAAGGCACCAGGATGAGATGATTCAGAGCTCCTGCTTTGGGGTTCAGCTCAACGTGGGTTTGACCCCCAGTTCTGTTACTTGATAATTTTATGATCTTAGAAAAAATTATTTCATTGAGCCTGTTTTCTTAGCTCTATAATGGGGTTGACAATTGTACCTCCCTTACAGGGTGATGATAAACAAAAGGATATTCTGTTTAGAGTCCTTGCCTTGCAGTAATCGTGGGTATCATTATTGTTCATTATCGCTGCTGGGGGGAAGGAGGACTTGAGTTCCAGTCCAATTCTGCCTTTGAATGCGAGTATGACGGATAGTGGAGTCAGTCCATCTCTCTGCACCTTGATTTCCCCAACTATTAAATAAACACCTTGGCCCAGGTGGTTTCTAAATCAGATCTGTTAGAAGGGAATTGTGTTCAAGTGCCTGGCACTGAAACAGAGCAGTGACTTTGTAATAAAGAGATTTGTTTTTCTCTCGTAATAAGCAGTGTGGAGGGAGGAGGTTCATGGGTTGTATAACACCACTGCCCAAAATGCACTCAAGAACTGAGGCTCCTTCTATAGTTTCTTTTACTTACTATTTTAAACATTTTTAACTTTTAATTTTATTTGAGAGAGAGAAAGATTGAGAAATCTTCCACCTGCTGGTTCACTCTCCAAATGCCCACAACAGTCAGGGCTGGCCCAGGCTGAAGCCAGGATCCAGGAACTCCATCTGGGTCTCCCACATGGGTGGTAGGGACTCAAGGACTTGAACCATCATGTATGGGCTCCCAGGAAGGTGGATCAGAAGTGGAGCTGGGACTTCAACCGTGTGCTCCAGTATGGGATGTGGGCATCCCAAGGGACATCTTCGTTATACCAAACGCCTGCCCCTCTATATTTTCTTTCTCTGCCATGCTTAGCAGGTGAATGCTCATCTTCTTGCTTTCAACCGGCTGCCTGCAGGCACACAGGAAGATGAAGGGCTAAAGATGGACCCAAGCAAACCGGCCCCCTTTAAAGAGCATTTCTGGGGGCCGGCACTGTGGCACAGCAGGTTAAAGCCCTGGCCTGAAGCGTCGGCATCCCATATGGGTGCCGGTTGTAGTCCCGAATGCTCTTCTTCCGATCCAGCTCTCTGCTGTGGCCTGGGAAAGCAGTAGAAGATGGCCCAAGTCCTTGAACCCCTGTACCCATGTGGGAGACCCTGAAGAAGTTCCTGGCTCCTGGCTTCAGATGGGCGTAGCTCTGGCCGTTGCGTCCAATTGGGGAGTGAACCAGTGGGTGGAAGACCTCTTTCTCTCTTTGCCTCTCTTACTCTCTCTGTGTAACTCTAACTTTCAAATAAATAAATAAATCTTAAAAAAAAATAAAGAGCATTTCTGGACACTGCATGTCTCTTTGGCTAAAACCACATCACAGGGTACCCATTAGCTGCAAAGGAAGCTGGGAGAATTGAAAGTGGGTGCAGAGTCTGTACAGGAAATGGAGCGTCTGCTGGTGTGAGTACAAGGGAGAACGCATGTTGGAAGGCAGTCAGGAGATAACAATGGCAACACTAGCAACCCCTCTGGATTTCTATGAGCACATGAAATTGCACTTGAAAGTTCTAGGCCAGAGACATGGAATTAAAAACCTTGCCCTTTGATTACGAGCCGTGTAGGGGAAGCTCCACCTTCTGTTTGTAGAATCCCCCTGTGTGTAATGAAGGGTTCTGTTTCTGATTTCTTCCCTAGCTACCAAGACAGAATTCTCTGCAGGGAAACACGCCTCCTCCCCGGGGGACCCTTGGGGGCAGAGGGGGCGCTGGGCTGTAGTCTGAGTGGGGCCTGACACGTAAACAGATGTGAATGGCGCACAGCTTTGCGATTGTCATCGCTTTCCCCATGCGAGTGGTGAGGATGCTGGTGTGACCACGCAGTGGGGTGTTGGCAACCCCACCCCAAGGGGAAGAATAAGGCTTTCGGGAGGCAAGCGATGCTGCCAGATGACCAAGTGAATGAAATCGTCGTAGAGGTTGAGAATGTTCCCGCTGGGGTCCGGAGCCATCCGTCCCCAAATCCGCTTTTCCAGGAAAGGGCCCTGCTAAAGCCCAGCTTCAGCATGGTTTCCTCAGCATCTGACGTCGACGTGCTAGACCCGCCGCTGTTCAGCAGCGGGAGTGACCGGAAGTGCAACCGCCTGCTGCGGTTCTCGGCATCCTTGCACGAGTCGATGTCTCAGACCGTTCACAGCCCAGAATGCACAGGCGCTGATGGTCCTTGTGCTTCTTGTGAAACCGTTCAAGGTAGTCGAATGCCGGGGAAAGGAATGAGGGAGGGGGCCAAGAGGCCTTCCGAGTTGTCCGCAGAGTTTCTACTTTTTAAAAGACAATTTATGTTTATTTTCTTTCCACTTGAAAGACAGAGAGACAGGGGGACAGAAGGGTAGAGATCCTCTGTCTGCTGGTTCATTCCCCCAAATACTTGCAACAGCCAGGGCTGGCCTAGGTTGGATCCAGGAGCCTGGAACTCCATTTGGGTTTCCCACGTGGGTAGCAGGGGCCCAAGTACTACGACGTCACCTGCAGCCTCCCAGCGTATGCATTGGCAGGAAGCTGGGATCAAGGACAGAGCCAGGACTTGAACCTGAGACTTGAATCCAGACACTCTGACGTGGGATGCAGGTGCCCCAAGCAGCATCTTACCTGCTAGGTCAGATGTCCACCTTGCATCTCGTTTTGTTAACCATCTCTTTGATTTTATTTACACCTCACACCCCACACCTTTAAGGCAGGCATTTCTGCCTGATGGATGAGGAAGCTGAGATTTAGGGAAGTTTGGTGATCTGGGAGATTGGATTAAACACCCCACTCTGAATTTTTCCTTTATCTACTTGAGAGGGGTATGTGCGTGCACATACACACACACAGAGATAGAGAGGGAGAGAGATCGCCCAACTGCTGGTTCACATGCCTGCAACAGTGAGGGCTGGGCCAGGCCAAAGCCAGGAATCTGGAACTCAATCCAGGTCTGTCAGGTGCATGGCAGGGACCCAAGTACTCGAGCCATTGCCTGCTGCCGCCCCGAGTGCTTGGCCGCCCCTCTCTGGTCCACTTCCTCACCTGCTCCCAGGGAACATGCATCTGCATGGAGTCTTCCTTCCCTCCCTTCTTCTGCTCCAGAGAGACACACATTCCTTGTCTTCAACAAAGTGACCTGGTGGCCTTCCCTTGGGGATTCCCGGTCTCCCTCAACTACGTCATTTGAGTGCTGCCTTGCAAGGAGTTCCAGCTCAGTGATGTGACCGGGAAGCCTTCCCACTCTGCCGTCCCTCTGCCACATCCAGCTCATTACTGATTCGTGGTTACAAGATGGCAGCAGCAGCTCCAGGCATCACATGCACACACAACAATACCCAGAGGAAGAAGGATTTGTCTTTCCCTTGTCTTTTGCTTACTGGGGGAGAAGGAAGAAACCTTTCCCAAGAATCTTAGCCCATCACCCCCAGAGAGCATCGGCTAACACCGTGTCACCTGCTT
Source organism: Oryctolagus cuniculus (assembly GCF_051225735.1). Lineage (NCBI taxonomy): Eukaryota > Metazoa > Chordata > Mammalia > Lagomorpha > Leporidae > Oryctolagus > Oryctolagus cuniculus. The sequence continues at coordinate 58,893,435 of NC_142885.1, forward strand.
GTGCCAATCCAGTCGCTGGCAAGGGAGCATCAGGATTGACTTAGCTGATTAGAAGCTGCCTGGCCCTTGTGCCTGGAGGTGGTCTCTCCCCAGTAAGCTCGGGGTTTTGAGGAAGGTGAGGTAGATTCCTCAACACAATGGAAATTGTACTAAGAAGGAGCAAATGACTTCGGGGTAGGCAACCCAGCAGTCTCCGCCACCCTGACCACAGATGAGAATCTGAGTTGATGGGGAAAGTGGGAGGGATAACGCACCTCCTGGGGGGTGTAAAAGCATCTGAAGGTGTTTGGGCCCGGAGTTCAAGGGCGCAGAAGGAAATGAATTGGGAATTGAGAGGAGAGAGGAGAAGGAGGCTGTTTAAGCATAGAGGGTCTCGCTGACTTTACTAATTTTTTTTTTTTTTGTCATGAGAAAGAGGAAAACATTGATTTGAAATAGCACACAGACATCACCATTTGGTTTGGCCTTGGCTTTTGCACTCACCTATCTTAGGGTGAATGGTTGTATTGGGGGAGGGAGTGTGATCTTGGAACTTTGGGTTCATATATTCTTTCGTTGTGATCTTTAAAAAGCACTTTCTGACTTCAGCACTGTATTTTAAAATGTTATTATTCTGTTCAAAAAAATTAAACTGTTTATTTTATTCCACAGGACAGAAGTTAATTGCATCTCTGATCCCCATGACATCCAGAGACAGAATTAAAACCATCAGGAACCAACCGCGGACCATGGAAGAGAAGAGGAACCTCAGGTAGGGACCAGAGGTTTTTCTGCTTTCTGAGGTTTCATGTGCACCCCACTCTTCTACTTTTGTCTCATACCAAAAAATAAGAAATAAAATGAATGCAAGAGAAGAGACAGCTCTTCCTCCTGGAAGAATTCCAAATACTAATCCAGGTGGGAATTCTTCTCTCCAGAACCTGGAGTTTAAACTCACTGGGTTAGCTGGTGTGTTAGTCACATGTTTGCTGACTTCCAAAGAGCAGGTTATGCAAAGGAGGAGAAAAGGAACTTCCCAGTGCAGTCTGGCTGCCGCTCCCTGGGCCAGGTGCTCGGGTCAGCATCCCCGAAGCTAAGCCATGTGATGAGCTGGGCTCACTGTTGGTTGGTGCTCTCTCCTAACACCCATTGTCCCAGTCTAACTAGAGGAAAATATTAGGAAAATCTCCGTTGAAGGACAAAATACCTGACCAGGACTTGAAGCTGTCAAGGTCATTGAAGAGAAGGGAAGTCTGAGAAACTGTCACAGATCAGAGGATTCTAAAGAGTTGTGACAAGTCAGGGAATGCGGTGTTGTGGATGGGATCCTGGAATAGAGTGTGGACACGGGTGAAAAAAAAACAGATAACGTGGAATCATGAATAGTTTGGAGTTTAGGAAATAGTGACGTACCAGTGTTGGTTTCTTAGTTTTGACAAATGTAATGTGAAAATGCAAGATGGAAACAGGGAAAATTAGTCTACTCTTGGTACCATCTCTGCAACTTTACTGTTAATCTCAAACTACTCTAAGGGAAGTTTAGTTGGAGCCAACACTGTGGCATAGCGGGTTAAGCCGCCATCTGTAGCACCAGTATCCCATATGGGTTCAAGTCCCAGATGCTCCACTTCTGACCCAGCTCCCTGCTAATGCGCCTGGGGAAGCCTAGGGAGTGGAGGATGGCCCAAGTTCTTGGGCCCTGGGATCCATGTGGAAAATCCAGATGAAAACGTTGGCTCCTGGCTGTTGCAGCCATCTGGGGAGTGAACCAGTAAATGGAAGACCTCTCTGTCTGTCTGTCTCTCTCTCTCTCTCTCTCTGTAATTCTTCCAAATAAATAAATCATTAAAAAAGGAAGAAGTTTACTTAAGAAATAAAGAAGACCTTATGAGCTTCCTAAACCCAGGGATTCAAAAGCAAGAAGTAGACGTAATTTAGCAACAGATGTTAACATTGCTTGTCCTGTAGTCTTTTTCTTTTTGTAGTTTGTAGTAGTTGGCAAAAGTGAGTAGAGTGAAAGCAACAACAGTTGCTAATAAATTGTTCAATGACTCCATTTTTCTGAGATTGCAAAGATGGATTTCAGGGCCTGGCTGGGGAAATAGATTTGTCAACAAACCGCTTACAGACGGCAGAAAGAAAATCAGGCCAGATGGAGGCGGAAGGAGATTGCAGCGGGAGGACCAGGAAGCAGGGATGTGGTAGCTGGGGGCAAACAGGGCGGCGTTTGTACTGGAAGGACGGCGTCACGGGGGTGGACGACGGAGAGGGACCCAAGAAACCCAGGAAAGAACCAGAACAAAAGAGAAGTGCTGAGTCTGTGGAAGGGTGAAGACACACTGCGACTGTGTCCTTCTCCAAACACTGGTCCATTTCCAAGTTACCATAGCTCCCTTTGTCCTGTGCCCCACAGACCTAACGGCATAATTTCTCAGCCTCATTACCACTGAAATCTTAGGACTGGCTCATTCCCTGCTGTGGGCGTGGTTTTGTTCATCTATAGGGTGCTTAGCAACCAGCTTAGCAACCAGAAAAGTTTTCTGGCATGACTGGTTGTCCCCTGGGAGCAAAATGGCCCCAGGTGGAGAACTGTTGATCTAGACCCCTGCCTCCCTCCATGGTTCCTCTCTACCCTTTGCTTATTCCATGTCCTGCTTGCTGCCCTGCCCTGCCCACTGTGGGGCTTTGCCAGGCTGTTCCTGATGTGCGGGGTGTCCCCGATCTGTACACTAACCCCTCCTCACCTCAAATCAGTGATGCTCAGATATCACCCATATCACCCCCAGATTGTAACACAGTTCCCATTCCAGCAACTTCCATCTCCTTCCCCAGTTCTGGGTTTTCCTTTTCTTTCACATAGTGTAATCTCCTAACACAGTACTGGCTTACTGTTATACTGTGAGTATTCAGTGTTCTTTGTCTTTTTTTTTTCCAGCTAGGATGCAGTCACACACTCAGGGAAGGTGGTCTCTGGCTTCCTGGTGCACATTGTTAACAGGCAGCCGTTTTCCGAGCGACTGAATCATGACCTGGGTGGCTCTCATGTTCTCCCTCCTTGTTCCCCACAGGAAAATAGTGGACAAAGAGAAGAGCAAGCAGTCCCATCGTGCCCTGGAATTCAACTGCTGTGCCCAGTGCCTGAGCTCCCTCTCACTGGTGAGTTAGCCTGCATGGCAGTCAGTAAAATGGATACAGCAAGAGGGTGAAGATGGGGCGGGTGGGTGGGGAGGGAGGCTGGGAGGAGCAGCACCATTCAGGGCCCAAAGCTGCTGGCTCAGTTTAGACGTCAGGGAAGCAGGTGGGAAATGAGGCCTAAGAGGTTGTGGGTTAGTCAGCCATCTTGGCCATCCTGAGTGTTTTTTTTTTTTTTTAACCCCCAGAAACCTTTTATTTAATGTATACAGACTTAATGGATTTCATAAATACAACTTTAGAAAACATAGTGATAGTGATTCTTCGCACTGTACCCACCTTCCCACCCCCACTCCCACCCTTCTTCCTCCTCCCTCTTCTATTCCCATTATATTTTTTACTAAGATCTATTTTCAATTAACTTTATCCACAGCAGATTAACTCTATACTAAATACAGAGTTCAACAAATAGTAAAATGAAAAAAAAAAACTGTTCAAGAGTTTTTTTGATTTCTTCTACAACCCACTGTTCCTTCAGGAGCATGTTGTTCAGTCTCCATGTGTTTGCATATGCTCTAGAGATTCCTGAGTTGTTGATTTCAAGCTTCATTCCATTGTAGTCAGAGAAGACGCTTGGTATGATCTTGATTTTTCTTTTGAATTTTCTGAGTCTCGCTTTATGGCCTGGCCTGTGCTTTACCCTCGAGAAAGTTCCATGCACTGCTGAGAAGAATGTGTATTCTCCAACTGTGGGATGAAAAGTTCTGTAGATATCCGTTAGGTCCATTTGGTCTATAATGCTGATTAACTGTTGTTTCCTTGCTGATTTTCTATCTGGTTGATCTGTCTATTGCTGAAAGTGGGATATTGAAGTCCCCTATTGCTACTATATGGGAGTCTATGTCTTCCTTTAGATTCAGTAACGTTTCTTTTAAATAGCCAGGTGCCACGTAATTGAATGCATATACATTTATTATAGTCACATTTTTCTGTTGAATTGATGCCTTAGTCATTGCACAGTGTCCTTCTTTGTTTCTTTTAACAGTTTTGTGTTTAAAGTCTATTTTGTCTGATACTAGGATGGCTACACAGCTCTTTTTTGGTTTCCGTTAGTATGGAATATCTTTTTCCATCCAGTCTGTGTGTATTATTGTTGGTGAGATGTATTTCTTGCAGGCAGTAAATAGATGGGTTTTGTTTTTTAATCCCATTTAGCCGGTCTGTGTCTTTTAACTGGAAAATTGAGGCCATTTACATTCAAGGTGACTATTGATAAGTACTGACTTGGCCCTGCCGTTTTTCCATAAATATTCCTGTTGTTTACTTTGGATTTCCTTTGTACTTTCACTGGGAGATTTTCTGCCTTCACCTTCTTTCTTAGTGATGACCATGTTTCTGTGTTTCTGTGTGTAGCACATCCTTAAGCATCTTTTGTAAGGCTGGACGAGTGGTGACAAATTCTTTCAATTTGTGTTTATTATGGAAGGTCTTTATTTCACCTTCATTCATAAATGAAAATTTTTCCAGGTACAGTATTCTGGTTTTCTCTTAAGACTTAGAATATATCTTGCCATTCTCTCCTAGCCTGTAGGGTTTCTGATAAGAAGTCCATTGTGAGTCTAATTGGAGATCCTCTGAAAGTAATCTGGCGTTTCTCTTGTGCATGTTTTAGAATCCTCTCTTTATGTTTTACTATGCTGAGTTTGATTTCAGTGTGTTGTGGTGAAGATCTTTTCTGGTAACATCTATTAGGAGTTCTATGTGCTTCCTGTACTTGGACATCACTTTCTTTCTCCACATTAGGGAAGTTTTCTGTAATTATTTCACTAAAAAGGCTTTCTAATACATTCTCTCTTTCCATGCCTTCAGGAACTCCTAAGACCCATATGTTGGGTCATTTCATAGTATCCCATAGTTCTCCAACAGTGTTTTTTAGTTTTCTAATTTCTTCTTTTCTTTTGGGCTGACTAAAATTTCCAGAGATTTGTCTTCTAACTCAGATATTCTTTCTTCTGCCTCACCAATTTTGTTGTTAAACTTTATACCGTATGTTTTATTTGATCTGTTGAATTCTTTATTTCCAATATTTTGTTTTGGTTTCTCTTTAAAAATCTCAATTTCATGAGAAAAATACTCTTTCATGTCATGTACGGATTTCTTTAGTTCATGGGTTTGCTTCTGATTACTTCTTTTTTTTTTTTATTTTTGACAGGCAGAGTGGACAGTGAGAGAGAGACAGAGAGAAAGGTCTTCCTTTTGCTGTTGGTTCACCCTCCAATGGCCGCCGCGGCTGGCGCACTGCGGCCTGCGCATCACGCTGATCAGAAGCCAGGAACCAGGTGCTTCTCCTGGTCTCCCATGAGGGTGCAGGGCCCAGTCACTTGGGCCATCCTCTGCTGCACTCCCGGGCCATAGCAGAGAGCTGGCCTGGAAAAGGGGCAACCGGGAAAGAATCCGGCACCCTGACTGGGACTAGAACCTGGTATGCCAGTGCCGCAAGGTGGAGGATTAGCCTATTGAGCCACGGCGCCGGCCTGATTACTTCTAAGTAATCAATTTTAAAATTTTTTTCTGCGATTTCTTCAATCTCTTCATTTTTACATTAGTACTGAAGTGTTGTTGTGTTCCTTTGGGGGTGTCATGTTGTCTTCTTTCTTCTTGTTTCTTGAATTGCTGCATTTATTTTTAGACATTTGTAGAGATACTTATTGGTTATTTTTTTCCCCTGTGATGGATTTTATTTTTGGACTATGCCTCTGTGGATTAATGGAGTGCCTGCTCTTTTAGTGAATACCCTGAGGCATGTGCTGGGTGTGGCCAGGGAGCTCTGTTCAGTGCTCTAGGGGAGGGGAGTGTCTAAGGTGACTCCCAAATTGGGCGTGGTAAATCTCCTTTTTTTTTTTTTTTAAATCAGAGGGGAGTTTTGTTCAGCTCTGTTGGTATAGTTTCATTCTTACCTCCTTTCCTCCAAGGAGACCAATGCCTGGGCGCTAGCCCCAGTGGGTACAATATCCATCCACACTGCCACAAGAACCACACAAAGGATCTGTGCAATCTTTGATGTGAGCACAGATCCTGCAGTAATGACCCTCAGCAGGGAATCAGGGAGCCCTGAGCATGTGGAGCCGCTCAAGGTGACTGCCCAAAGACCCAGCCACACCCTGCACCCTCACATGTAGCCACAGTGTTTTCACAGTCCCAGCACACAAGGCTCCCACAGTCACGAGCTCTCAGCCCCGTCAGTTCTGCTAGTCAGACTCAGGAGTCTCCTCTTGGCTGGTTGTTGGGCATGTGGACGAGCTGGTGCACCTGTTATGTATGTCCAAAATAGCACCTGCCCCCTCTCAGTTAGTTACAGGACACTGGAGCCAGGTGGTCTGGAAGAGAGAAATGTGCCTCCTTTTTTTTTCATCTAGGTTGGTCACAGGGCTCCAAGCTGGATTCATGCCAGGTTCTTCCATGGCTTTATTGCTTGGGCTGCTACAGTCTGGTCTCACTTCACTCTCCAAAGCTGGTGCTGAGGCTCTAGGCTGCTGGGGTCCTTGGCTGTGCGTATCCACACCCTCCACATAGATCCACAGTGTCCCTCTAATTTGCATGTTTTCTCCCTAACTCTTCCCTGAGACTGTACTCTCTCCACAATTTTTTTAACTGTCTTCCCTAGACTAGAGCAGTAAGCTCCCTCCCTATTCTGCCGTCTTGGTGCCTATCTCTGAGTGTCAGGTTCTTCAACAGCCTGTTGGGAAGGTAGTGATGGTGCCGCCCTAGAGTGTGGCTCTGGTGACTCAATGAGATAGCGTTCATAAATGCACTTGCCATGCCTTGCACTTTATACTGCTCCAGGCATGGTTGGTGGTCGTTTTGGCTGCTCTGTGGGTGTTTGTTGAGTGAATATCAAACGGCCCGCTTTGTTCCCTGACTGCAGGGCTACCGGAGAGCCAAGAGCAACGTGTCGGAGCTCCTCAACTCCGTGAGCCTGTGGCAGAAGACACTCAAGGTCATCGGGGGCAAATTTGGAACCAGCGTCCTGTCCTATTTCAACTTTCTGAGGTGGCTCCTGAAGTTCAACATTTTCTCGTTCATCTTGAACTTCAGCTTCATCACGATCCCTCAGTTCACCGTGGCGGAGAAGAACACCCTCCAGTTCACTGGGCTGGAGCTTCTCACAGGGGCGGTGAGTTCCCGGCTGCCCCCACCCGGGGTCACCATTTAGGCAACGCAGGGGCGCGCCTTGGCTCTGGTGTTAGCCGGCTGAGGCGGAAGCTGTGCATCTGAAATACCCTCCCCGGAAGTAGCGGCACCGCGGCGGTGCGGAAGTTCCGCCCCCGGAGATGGCCGCCTCCAGTAGTTTCTGTTGCCGTGGCTTTTCTGCTCACATATCCACGTGTCTCAGCATGTACACGGCACCCCGTCATTTTCTCTTACAAAAGGTGTATTAGGACAGGCTGGCTAGAGTTTGCTTTCTTTCATCTGGTAGTTTGTGGTGGCCATCTTTTCCTGCTAGTGTTCCATCGATCTATGTTTTCTTTTTACATTTGTATTTCTACAAAATACAACGTTCTTTTTGAAAAATTCCTACTATAGACTAGAACCAAGAGAAAGTCCATTTTTTCCCTTTTCATTTATCTTTCTCCTCAGTTTCAGGTATCTCTTTGTAAACTGTTTTCTTTCTTAAAAAGGCAGAGTTCCAGAGAGAGGGAGAGACAGAGAGAGGGAGAGAAAGATTTGAGATCATCCATCTGCTCACTCACTGGCCAGGATAGCCAGGGTTGGGCCATGCCAAAGCTGGGAGCCTGGATCTCCTTCCAGGTCCCTCACATGGGTACAGGGGCCTGACTTTGGCCATCCTATGCTGCTTTCCCAAGCACATTAACAGGGAGCTGGGTAGGAAGTGGAGCAAACGAGACTTGAATCACTGCCCATAAGAGATGCAAGCATTATAGGCATTGGCTTAACCCATGTGCCAAAATGCCAGTCCCTTGACCTTTTTTTTTTTAAGATTTATTTTATTTATTTAAAGACAGAGTGACACAGAGAGGGGGAGATAGAAAGAGATCTTCCACTTGCTGGTTCACTCCCTGAATGGATTCAATATCCAGGGCTAGGCCAGGGAGCCAGGAACTCCATCCAGGTCTCCCACATGGTGACAATGGGTCCAGCGCTCGGGCCATCTTCCGCTGGGAGACAGCAGTGACCTACTCAAGAACTTGGGTTTACTGCCACCCAAGTGGAAGACCCAGATTGAGTACCAGGCTGTTGCTTTTGGCCCGCCTGGGCTCTGGCTGTTGCAGGCATTTGGAGAATGGACCAGCAGGTGAGACCCCTCTGTCTGTCTCTTTGTGCCTCTCAAAGAAATAGAATAAATTAATGCATTTTTAAAAACTTCAAAGTAGAGAAAAATAAAGAGTAGTACAATAAACATTCATGTACCGCTATATAGATTTTAAAATTCCATGTTGGGGCAAGCTTTGTGGCCTAACAGGTTAAGCATCTGACTGTGGCACCGGCATCCTATATGGGTGTCAATTTGAGTCCCGGCTGCTTCACTTCCAATCCAGTTGCCTGCTGATGGCCTGGGAAAGCAGTAGAAGATGGCCCAAGTGCTTTGGCCCTTGAACCCATGTTGGAGATCTGGAAGAAGCTTCTGGCTCTTGGCTTGGATTGGCTAAGCTCCAGCCATTGTGGCCATCTGGGGAGAGAGAATCAGCGGATGGAAGACCTCTCTCTCTTCTTTCCCTCTCTGTGTCTGTAACTCTGCCTCTCAAGTAAATAAATAAATCTTTAAAAAAGTATTTATAAACTGCACAAATCAATTTACTGAAAAAATGAACTTCCATGTTAGCTTTTTCTTACTATTTTTGAAAGCATTTTAAAGTAAATTACAGATACCAGGTTGTTTCACATTTCAACATACATCTCTAAAAATTAAGACACTTTGTTGCAACCACAGTATTGTTCTCACTCCTAATAAAATAAAAGATATCATCTAAAATATAGACCACATTCCGATGTTCTCAGTTCTCCTCTAGATGTCTTTCATAGCTTATTTATTCAGACAAGGATCCTATCACGGGCCAGATTTTTGTATTCTGTTGGATTTTTTTCCTCTCAGTATCCACTAATCTAGAATTTAGAATAATCCCCCAGCCCTCTTCTCCTCGACCTTGGCTTACATCAGAAACTGGGCCAGTTACCCTTGAGAGTCTCTTTCCTGACCTTTGGGAATCGTCTGATGATACAGTTCCTCATGGTCTCTCTCATTGCTTTCCTGTAAACAGAAATATAGATGTAAAGGTTCAATGTGTGTCCTAGTAAACATGATTGGTGGACACTTCATAGGGGACAGAGCCACATGGTGGCTGGCTGTCCTCCCAGTGACACTCTGCTGGGTCCCTGGGTCCCTCCACTGGGAAGTGACATTGCTTGGCATTCCTCTCCAGCTCTGTGAGCCTAGGGACAACACATCTACTTGTCCCCGTTGGCTGTGGTGCCCCTTTCCTGGTGAATGAAGTGTCTAGCCCCACTGGCCCAAGCTTCTTGCAGATCGAGGTCAACCCAGCTGCCCGTAGTCACTCATTTTTGCCTCAAGAGCTGCACCTGACGGAGAGCTTGCTGTCCCCTTCAGGGTTATTTTCGGGACACCGTGCTGTACTACGGCTACTACACCAACTCCACGATCCAGCACGAGCACAGTGGGGTCGCCTACAACATGCAGCTGGCGTACATCTTCACCATCGGAGCCTGTTTGATCACCTGCTTCTTCAGTTTGCTCTTCAGGTACGGAGTTGTCCGCGCGTCCTGATTCCGAGGCTTGTTTTAGATTTCGGCAACCCCCGAGTGATGCAGGAAACCGTTTCTCTGCTTTGACTTGGTGTTGCTGTCTGATCCGTCCTCGTCCTGCCACGCAAAACAGGAGTTTGGACAGAGGAAGGGAGGTTTTCATGTGCTTTTAAAGAAATTGGCCTGGCCGGCGCTGCGGCTCAATAGGCTAATCCTCCACCTAGCGGCGCCGGCACACCGGGTTCTAGTCCCGGTCGGGGCGCCGGATTCTGTCCCGGTTGCCCCTCTTCCAGGCCAGCTCTCTGCTGTGGCCAGGGAGTGCAGAGGAGGATGGCCCAAGTGCTTGGGTCCTGCACCCCATGGGAGACCAGGAGAAGCACCTGGCTCCTGCCATCGGATCAGCGCACCAGCCGTGGTGGCCATTGGAGGGTGAACCAACGGCAAAGGAAGACCTTTCTCTCTGTCTCTCTCTCTCACTATCCACTCTGCCTGTCAAAAAATAAATTAATTAATTAATTAATTAAAAAAAAGAAATTAGCCCATCTGAAAATAGAGATGCAATAAAAGGTGTGGATGACAAATTGTCAGAGTTGGGACTGAAGGAAAATACACACAGAAAACCAGTGTGCACCTGCTGTGTTCACTCGCTGAGGCTAGTGTGGCAAACACACAGTCTGGGTGCCTTAGACAGGGCCAGGCTGTCTCTTTCATGGGTGGCAGGGACCCAAGTACTTAAGTTATCAGCTGCTGCCTCCCAGGGAGTGCATTCGCAGGAAGCTGGAGTCAGGAGTGGAGCCCAGACTGGAACCCAGGCACTGTGATGTGGGATGCGGTTACCCTAAGAAGTTGACTTGACCGCTGTAGCAAGTGCCTGCACCGCTTACCTCTCTGAATACAAGCCCATTCCGAGGTCCTGGGAGTTAGAACTTTCACACATGGATTTTAGGAGGATGCAGTGCAGGCAGGAGAACCTCACTTCCTGCACAATAATTCGAACCCAAAGGAGATTTCCTTTCATCCTGTCAAGTTAGGAAGCTTTTCTTAAGTTACTAAGTGGCAGCAAACTTTGGAACGGCGTTGTCCTTGTGCCTAGCATTTATCGCCTGCCAGGCTGGCTGTTACGTGATACCTGGGCCAGAGACAGCGCCAGGATAATGAAAGCTGTCTAATGGGTCAAGCGCTTCTTGCTCTAAACACTGCATTGACTAGTGTGGTAGATTGAATAATACCTCCTTGCCATCCCCCAAAAATGTTCACGGCCCTGTGAAATCACTTGGTCTGGTTCTGCCAAGGCATCTGCAGGCGGGACTCCAAATTCAGTCAACCTACAGCAGGCTGTTTTAAGCTGATAATTTTGTATGGCTTGCAAGTAAAGTTATAAATCTCCAAATGGGGGCCCATGTTGTGGCATAGCGGGTAAGGCTGCTACCTGTGATGCCGGTATCCCACATGGGGGCCAGTTTGAGTCCCGGCTGCTCCACTTCGATCCAGCTCTTGGGAAGGCCGAGGAAGACGGCCCAAGTGCTTGGACCCCTGCGCCCACATGGGAGACCTGGAAGAAGCTCCTGGCTCATGGCTTTGGCCTGGCCTAGCCTGGGCCACTGTGGCCATCTGGGGAGTGAATCAGCAGATATAATAGCTCATTCTCTCTCTCTCTCTCTCTCTCTCTATCTATCTCTATCTCTATCTCTATCTCTATCTCTATCTCTATCTCTATCTCTATATCTCCTTCACTCTTTATTACTCTGCCTTTCAAATCAATCAATCAATCCATCAGTCTCCAAATGGCCCTTTGCAGAAAAGGGTTCTAAAGCCCTGCAGAAAGAGGGACTTTGCAGATATGATACAGTTAAGGCTGTTAAAATGGGGGAGATTATCCAGGATTATTGCAGCTGGTCCAAAGGAATCATGAGGATCTTTATTAATAGGGAGAGAGGGAGAGACTGATTTGAAGATGAATGTTGGGGTCACACACCAATGGCTGCAGGCAGCCTCTAGAAGCTGGCTAAGACAGGGAATGGATTCTCTCCAGAGACCACAGAAGGAACTGTACCTGCTGTGCCACCATGCCGACCCCCAGATACAACTCAGATACAGAGTTATTGTAAAACTCTGTGAGGTGGGAATTACCACCATCCCCAGTACACAAATGTGGGAACAGGGGCTCAGAACAGTTTGAAAGGACAAAGACCAGCAAAACCAGGGTTGGAAGGCTGGCCGGTGTGGTCCTGAGCATTCCGGGTGGAATCGTGGTATTCCGGGCGGAGAGCTCGGGGCTGCCTCTCGCGTGTTGCTTTTCCCTGTCCCTGACGGGGCTGTCCTCTGTGTAGCCCCACGCTCCCCCGTGCCTGTCGCAGTAACCTCTGGTCTCTGGGCTCCCACCGTTTCTAGCATGGCCAAGTATTTCCGGAACAACTTCATCAACCCCCACATTTACTCCAGAGGCATTGCTAAGCTCATCTTCTGCTGGGACTTCACCGTCACCCATGAGAAGGCCGTGAAGCTGAAGCAGAAGAATCTCAGCACGGAGATCCGGGTAAGGGGAACCCAGCTTCCCACCCCCTGCCTGGGGCCAGCCTCCCTCCCTCCTCTAGGAGTCCAGAACTTTCCTAAAAGTAATAGCACGTTATTATTTTTTTATTGCCCATGAGATCGGCAAAAATTAAAAATTCCTAATGCCCAGTGCTGATGACAGTGTGGGGGAAGTGGGCATCGTCACAGGACAGGGGAGCTTTATAATGCGGACCTATCTTGGTGTGTTTGTGGGGCTACAGCAAAATATCTGAGGCCGGGTACCCTAGCAAGAAAGGGGTTTCTTTGGCTCGCTGAAAAGCTCAGCGCTGGTGTCTGGGCAGTCCCCCCGCCGCCCCGCCCCAGCTTTGTCACAAGGCAGAGAAGTGGCAAAGGGAACGGCCGGCCGTGTGCAGGAGAGGCCACGCACGTGGTGGGCATCACTTCGTCACAGCCCCGTGTATGAGAAGTAATGTTCTCTGTGAGAGTTATGCCAAGCCCACCAGGGGGCGGGGCCCCCTTGCCACGAGGTCCCATCTCTTACCAATTCCATCATCTCAGTCGCACTGCTCTGGGGACCACGGTACCAGCACATGAACCCAGCCCACAGCCCACACACAGCGGCGCAGCTTTCTGATGGCCAAGGTAGCAATATCTGTGAACATGTTACCCAGGGGTACTTCTTGATCCCATAGTTCTGAGTTTAAAATTCATTTCTGGGGCAGTGGTTTTCAATCCAGACAGTGTCATCCTTCAGAGAGACGATTGGCAAAGTCTGGAGACTTTTTCAGTCGTGGCAGCAGGTGGAAGGATGCTGTTGGGATCCAGTGGATGGAGGCCAGGGACCCTGCTCACCATCCCACAGTGCAGAACTGCGGAGCCCAAGATGTCAGTGGTGCAGAGGCTGAGAAACCATAGTGTGTAGAAACACTGAGTAAAAAGAAAGGGCGAGTGGAATTGGTAAATAAAGGAGCTTTTGTGATGGTCACGTCTTCCCTCCCTGGACACCTCGGCTTCTTCTTGAAGAGAGAACTCGATGACCTCCAAGTGCTTTCCATAAGAATGTGGTCCCACTGGTGCTGTGGCTCACTAGGCTAATCCTCCGCCTTGCTGCGCCGGCACACCGGGTTCTAGTCCCAGTCAGGGCACCGGATTCTGTCCCGGTTGCCCCTCTTCCAGGCCAGCTCTCTGCTGTGGCCCGGGAGTGCAGTGGAGGATGGCCCAAGTGCTTGGGCCCTGCACCCCATGGGAGACCAGGAGAAGCACCTGGCTCCTGCCATCAGATCAGCCCGGTGTGCCGGCCTCAGCGTGCTGGCCGCAGCAGCCATTGGAGGGTGAACCAACGGCAAAGGAAGACCTTTCTCTCTGTCTCTCTCTCTCACTGTCCACTCTGCCTGTCAAAAAAAAAATTAAAAAAAAAAAAAAAAAAAAGAATGTGGTCCCAATCCATTGGTCTCATGTGTCCCTTAAAGATGGATCCTGGTATGGGTGACGGGGGTTCTTGGCCATTTGGGGATTCTCCCAAGAGTCTCCCATCATCTACGTCTACCAGGAAGTTGCCCCCATCTGTGGGCCTGGGCTGGGTTTGTGTCTTCAAGTGTGGCAGGAGGTTGAGCCTGGAGGCTTGGCTAACAGTGGTCGGGGATCTGCAGGTGAACTTGACTCTGTGCTTATAGGAGAACCTGTCTGAGATCCGTCAGGAGAACGCCAGGTTAACGTTTCATCAGCAGCTGACCCGCTTCTCTGCTCACGTAGTAGCCTGGGTGGTCTCCACTGGAGTGGCCGTGGCCTGCTGTGTGGCTGTTTACTACCTGGCTGAGTACAACTCGGAGGTAAGCAGAGAGGCAGGGACGCCAGGAAAAGCGAGGTGAGGCTGGAGGGAGAGACTGGTGGAGAGCCCAATACTCAGACTGGGACTGTGGCTGGAACTCTTGGCATAGGGAGAAGCTTGTTATAAATGGCAGACTCTCCCCTCCTTCCCCTGGGCTCAGAATCTACATCGCAAACAAGGTCCCTGGGCAATGTGAGTGCACGCTCCTGAGGGAGACGCACTGGGTTAGGAGAGAGACGAGAACTTTGGCCATGGACCTCAGATCAAGTTCTCTTTGCTTCCTCTCCATCCCTCAGGGTTCCCACAGCACCTGGCACAGATTAGCTGCCCACCAGTGTTAGGAACGCATGGGCTCTGGCAGGGGATATAATCTCTTCCAGCTGTGGATTTCCCATCTGTAAACTGGGAGTGGTCCTACTTGGCTTTACAGGGGTGTGGGCGGGGCTAGAGAAAATATAAAGGGTTTGTGCTGGGCCTGGGACCCCGAGTGATAAGGGAAAGTCACAGTGGGGGCTCTGAGGCTTGGTTAGCCGGGTGGCCTGGACGAAGGGCTATGTTTCTGTAGATTTCCGCTCTCCCTCTGAGAATAGGGCCATTGTGTCTGGTTTGCCAAGCTCTAGAGTTGTGGGTGGATAGGGCTCATGACATCACTCTCTTAACTGGCTTCCATTACCTCCAATATTTATTCTATCCTCCCTGGCACCATGGGCAGATCTTTTTATGATCTGACCCCTGGCCCGTCTCCCACACCAGCAGTAATAACTGGTATGCCCATGGGTCTCTGAACACTGTCTTTTCCCTCATCTCTAGGTGGGAAACATGCAGTCCATTCTCCATCCTTTACTTCCCTTCATCCGGCAACCTTTCCTCCTTCCTCCAGACCTTAGCAAGGTGTCACCTCCTCCAGGGAGTCCCCTCTCACTGTCACCACCAACCTCACTGGGCCGAGTGGGGTGCTCCTGACTTTGCAGGCTTCCCTGTGCACTTGTCACACGCAGCACTGAAGTGCCTTGTTATATGCCTGGTTCTTTTGGGCAAATCATGCACAGGGGGATGGCGGCAGGGTTGGGCCTTGGAGGAGTGGTTGTGGGAGACAGATCAGTCCGCTGGAATCCGTTACCCCAGACCCAGGGGAAGGACGCCTGTCAGAGCAGAAGCCCAGCCAGCTCCACTCCCAGACAGACGCCAGGGTGCTGGGTCCCCCTGGAGGAAGCGCACCTCCCCTGACCTCACACGGGGGAGCCCCTGGGGCTGCAGCAGCGCCTCCTGCCTCTCACTAAGATGCACTGAGGTTCAGATCCGCCGCTTCCTTGCTGGGCAACTGTGACCAGTGTCTGTGCCTCTCTGAGCCTCAGATGGTTCAGCACAGTGCTAAATAGATGGCAGCTTAGTGGTTAAGCCCGGAGGAGCTAGTTCTGGGATTTTCCCCACCATGGGGGTCTTCTGTGGGAGGCAGAGAAGGGTGTGGCGCCCACTCGACATCCGGGGTCTCTGCTGTGTCCCCTGCAGTTCCTGAAGAAGCACAGGGACCCCTGGGCGGTGCTGCTGCTGCCCTTCGTGGTGTCTTGCATCAACCTGGTTGTGCCGCGCTTCTACTCCATGTTCAGGCTAGTGGAGAGGTACGAGATGCCGCGGCATGAGGTCTACACGCTCCTGATCCGGTAGGTGTGTCTGCCGCAGCCCACGCCAGCCTCCGCCATGTCCACAGAGCTGGCCGCGGAAGGGATTGCATGCATTGGCAGGGGGCGGGTCAGAGCCGAGACATCTGAAGAGTGCTGAGAAGATGCCGCCGTTGAGGGCAAATGCCTTTCGCTCAAAGCCACGGCTTGCCTCTCCCCATGGCTGCCGGCCTGCTGAGGGTGACCAGAGTTGTCAGGTACTGGATGTACAGTTGGGCAGGCGGTGCACTGCACAAGGGTTCTGGTTGAGGACTGTGTGGGGACTGAAATCCTCCAGTGTCTGCATTGGTCAGTCTGTGAGTCCTGGTTCCCCAGGCATCAGCCAGGAGGAAGAGAGGAACTTTCGTCATTAACCCCCTTCCCTGGACAGCGATGGCCCGAGTGCCTTCAGCAATTCACTAGCTCAGAGAAGGTGCTGTTTGGTGATTCTCATAAAGGCATCTTTAAAAAAAAAAAAAAAAGATTTATTTATTTGTTTGAAAGGCAGAGCCGTGGAGACACCAAGAGATAGATCTTCCATCCACTGGTTCACTTCTCTAATGGCTGCAATGACCAGGGCTGGGCCAGGCTGAAGCCAGGAGCCTGGAACCCCATCCAGGTCTCCCACATGGGTGGCAGGGGCCCAAGCACTTGGGCCATCCTCCACTGCCCTTCCAGGCACACTAGCAGGGGGCTGGATCGGAAGTGGAAGCAGCTAGGATTCTAACCAGCGCTCTGATATGGGATGCTGGCATCAGAGGCAGTGGCTTGACCCCAATATTGACCCCAAGGCCTCATATGTTCTAGAAGTGACGCCAGAGATTTGATAAACCAAGCCTGAAACTGCCCGAGGCTGCCCCTCTAGCGTCCTCCCCACTCGTCTGACTGCTTCCCGGTTGTGGTGCTGTTTCTAGCAGTGAGTCCAGCCTTGCAGCCTGAGTTTCTTTACTGATCATTCCAGAGCTCCTGCCTTTACCCTGGGCTCTGAGACCTGGCTCCCATGCTCCAGCCTCCCTCCTTCTTGCTGCTACTGTTCACCTTCATCGGCCTCCTAAGCGCTCATAAATATGCCCCCAACTGTCTACCTCCCCCCACCTGCCCCGGGCCTTTGCCCTGGCTGTTCTCCCCACCCGGCTTGCCTCTTGATTTTCTTTGGGCTTCTGCTCCAGTGTAGCCCTCGCAGAGAGCTGCTCCCAGTAAAGATAACCACTCCTCTGCTGCATGGGACACGTGCCTCCCACGTCCCAGTGCCTGGGTTCGAGTCCTGGCTCTGCCTCCAGTTCCAGCTGCCTGCTAATACATACCCCGGTGAGGCAGCAGATGGTGGCTCTGCCGCCCGCACGGGAGAACTCGAGTGAGTTCTGGGCCCCTGGCTTCAGTCTTGCCCAGCCCACAGGTGCTGCAGGTGTTTGTGGGGGCACCGCTGGGTGGACGATTGATCTCGCTGTGTCTCTGCCTTTCAAATAAAATGAAAACAAACACAACAGTTCTCCTTTCTTCCCTGCATTGTCAGCGTCACACCACGTCCTGACATATTTTTATTTGTTTAGCTTCCTCCGCCACAGTTCACGGGTGAGGCTTTGCCTTGCTCACAGTGGACACAGTGGGCACTCAAGAATAATTGCTGAATGAATGAATGAATGAATGGGCCAGTCAGGCAGTCAGTCATTACATCCAATTGATATGAACACTCCAAGTGTGATGACCGCCGTACCTCCATTATTCCCCCATAGCCCACCCACGAGTCCAGGGTGCCGTGAGGGAAAGAGTTAGGTCTCACGGTCACCCATGGCCTTGCATGTGGGGTAAGATGGACACAACATACCAGCTACCTGATGAGAGAGGGATCAAGACTAAGAGGTGCTTATCATGGTGTCTTGGCTATCATGGTGTCTTGGCTCAGCACCCAGTGAGTATTGTACTCATTTACTGTGATGATAGCAAGTGACTCAGCTAGTGTGGGGACGCAACCAGAGAGTGTCCACCAGAATGAGTTCAGTTCTTCTGCCATCACGATGCCCCCCTTGTCTCAGGCGCTTGGGGCACAGAGGTGTCTGTCTCCCCCGTGCCACGGGTGCAGTAGGCGTTAGCAGGAGGGTTCTGCTCTCATCAGTCACGAAGAGATCCAGGCTGAGAGAGCAGCCACCTCCCAGATATTTCTGACTGCGTTTCCCAAGGGAAGGCAGGGCTGGAGGAGGGGGTGACACAGAGCCGAAGCTTCTGGGCTCTGGCCGTTCTCCAGAACCAACGGCACGGCCCCGCCCAAGCACAGGGGCAGGAGTCCCTGCGTCCCCAGGTGTCCCAAAGGAAATATTGGCAGACAGCTGTAGAGCCGGCGTGGGAGTAATGGCTGTCATTTTCTCTTCTGCTGTTTAGAAACATCTTCCTGAAGATGTCAATCATTGGCATTCTTTGTTACTATTGGCTCAACATCGTGGCCCTGTCTGGCGAGGAGGTGAGATTTCTGTGCTATTCTGGTCTCTCAGTATTTGATCACAAGGGAGGGAGTAAAGGTCACAAAAATCCGTCAACACGCAACCCCTATTTGGCATTAACTCCTTGTGGGAAGAGACCAGAAGCTCATCTGAGAGGCGTTTCCACAAACAAAAGCTCAGGAAGACCTAGCTGGAAGATGAGCTCTGCAGTCCCCTACACTCTCAAAGCCTCAGTTTTCTCATCTGCGCAGTGGGGATTAAACAAGAGCACGTGTAGGATGAACATAGTGCCCGGCAGTGGCGATAGTTTTGATGCTAATCTATCCTCAGAGCCTTGGACTTGGAAGCAAGGTCCTTTTGGATCCTTGATGCTCCGTGTTTTCTGTAACCCGGATATCCAGGACTTTGCCCAATGACAAGTGTGTCCTAACTCTGGTCGTCCCTGGCCCTCCCTCACTTGACTATGGCTTCTCAGTCTTCCCCTGTCCCAGAGAATGGGGGCCGGACCCCCCACCCCACCCCCACCCTCGCTGAGAAGAGTGTCCCATGTGGATTCAGGAGCAGGCCGGTCTTGCTGACCTTGTTGGGGTGGCCTCTGCTTCTACTGCGAGGTCCGGCATGAGAAGCAGCTTCATACAGACCATTCACCCTAGGCTGATAGCTGTCCTGAGCCCTCAGGCACCTGGAGTGCAGGGGCCTCTCTCTAACTCTTTTGTTTTTGGGTCTCAAAAGAACACTGCTTTAGCCAGACTTAAAAACATCTTCCAAGAACATTGCACCTTTGCCATTCTCCCCTAATTATCAAAGAAATTTAAAACTGGCCCTCCAATTAGGCTAGTTAGAATAGATACCATGGATCCTTCCATCCGTATGTCCATTTATCCCTTCATCCATCTCCCCACATGCCCTCACTATCCATCCATCCATCCATCCATCCATCCATCCATCCATCCCTGGGCTGTGCACTTAAAACTCCTCTCTCCTTCTGCATCCAAATCTAAAAGCTTCTGATCAATCCGCTCCTAACTCTGACTCCTCCAAAGGTCGGTGGTCATCATCAGTTTCATGAACTGACTCCACCTTACAGTTTATGCTAGCCCAGAGGCTAAACTTCTAGACCACTTTCTTAAGCCTGGAGATATTAACTGATTTTTGTAATGTCAGTCAAACAAGAAAATAAACATGGAGGCATTCTTAACCATCACTATCCCCAGCTGTTCTGGAGAAATGGGATCCAGAGGGTGATTGGCAGAGATGTGACCTTTTAAGAGGAGAGATTACAAGAAGGGAAACTTTGGGTGCACGTGGAAAGCAAGGCGTATTGGGGGAAGAAGGAGCCTATCAAGAATAAACACGCCTGGAAACAAATCTCGCTGCATTCTGTGGGGAGAGTGGGGGAGCTTTGTGGGTGCAAGGACTCAGTCATATGTGAGGCAGCCGCCCCACGTCCTGACTCTTGTTTGTTCCTAGTGTTGGGAAACCCTCATCGGCCAGGAAATCTACCGGCTCCTTCTGATGGATTTCTTGTTCTCTTTGGCGGATTCCCTTCTCGGGGAGTTTCTCAGGAGGTAAGGGTGTGCTGGGCGGGAGGCATAGGTGCCTGATGCCGGAACCAGAGGGGAACGGAAGGGCCCCTCACTTCCTGCAAGTGGGCCTTGTTCCACATCTGCCTAGTCTGCCTGTCCTGCTTGCAATAGGGTTCTCTTCCGCATTGACTCACTTTCACCGTGACCTGATAGCCCTGTTGTCCTAGTGGTTTTGGTTCACTTGATGCTTTGTAACTTTCTCTTGAAAAAGAAAAAGCAACAAACACCAGAAATGAAGCACCAAGGTGGAGCCATTTGAAATCTTAGCTACTGAAGATAATTTTGATACCGGGGTGCTTTGAAAATGTCATGGGCAAAATGGAAATAAAAGCTAAGTTTATGTTGGTATGAGAAATTTTGAGGAATGAGCCTGGTGGGTAAGACACCCACATTCCACATTGGAGCACTTGGGTTTCGTTGTTGGCACCAGCTTCTGACTCCAGCTTCCTACCAAGACAGACCCTGGGAGGCAGCAGTGATGGCTCAAGTGATGGATTCTTGCTACCCACATGGGAGACCTGGATTGCATTCCTGGTTCCTGGCTCTGGCCCTAGCCCAGTCCCAACCATTGCAGGCATTTGGAGAGTTGAGTCAGTGACTGAGAGCTCTTTCTCTCTGTCTACCTGCCTATATTTCTGTCACTCTGCCCTCAAATAATTTTTAAAAAATTAAGATATTTTGGGGCCAGCACTGTAGCATAGTGGGTAAAACTGCTGCCTGCAGTGCCAGCATCCCATATGGGTGCCGGTTTGAGTCTTGGCTACTCCACTTCTGATCCAGCTCCCTGCTAAATGGCCTTGGAAAGCAGCGAAAGATGGCCCGAGTCCTCAAGCCCCTACAACCATGTAGGAGACCCAGAAAAAGCCCCTGGCTTTGGATCGGCCCAACTCCAGCCATTGTAGCCACTTGGGGAATGAACCAGTGAATGAAAAGACTTCTCTGTCTCTCTCTGCCTCTGCCTCTCTGTAATTATATCTTCAAATAAATTTTTAAAATTATATTTTAAATCCATTTTAATCCCACCCTCCTTCCCTGTCTGAAAAGGTTTTTTTAATAGAAATTTTTTGATTCACAGCTCCACTTTATGAAGAAATCAATATGTTCTCAACTTTTCTCAGAGTAAATGCAGAGTTCTCTTTCCTCCTTATGGATTTAGGAAACAGGAGAATCAAGGGCAGGCAATTTGCAATGCATTTAAGACGTCACTTGGGATACTCACATCCCGTACCAGAGGGCGCGGGTTCGACTCCTAGCTCTGATCCTGACTCCTCCTTGCTGCCAATGCGTACCCTAGGAGACAGCAGTGATGGCTCGAGTATTTGGGTTCTTGCCACCCACAAAGGAGACCCAGCTGAAGTTCCACACTCCTGGCTTTGGCCTGGCCCAGCCCGGGCCAAATGTTGTGGACATCTGAGGAGTAAACCAGTGGATGGAAGCTCACTCTCCCTCTTTCTCCCTTTCAAATAAATTTTTTAAAAATTAAAAAATTAAGGAAACATTAATTTGATAGCAGCACCCATAGATTTAAGGGTCTTGGGTTCAACTGTGTTAGGAGGCACTGAGTTAGGGCAATGAAAAAGATTCAATAAGCAAGGTATGGAATATACAAGATAACATGGGACCCAAGTACTTGAGCTGCCACCTGTTGCCTCCTAGCATGGGCATTAGCAGGGAGCTGGATCAGAAGCAGAGCTGGGCCTAGAACACAGGCACTCTGATTTGGGATACCAGCATCCCAGGCGGTGACCTAACCACTGGGCCAAATGCCCACCCTGCTCTAGAATATTTTAAAGATCATGTCTACAATACCCTACTTGACTGCATTGTGTTAAAATTTATTTCATCAAAAACATGCTTATATACTTGGAACTTTTCAAACATTTGCAAGGGAACTTGTGATTTTTATTCCAAACTGGTGAGGGTCTGCTTTGCCGATTGTCCTAGCCTGGAGGGAGCATTTGAAGGAGGGCATTATAATTTGGGTACTAACCTCAGGTCATTTTTCACAGGATCATTGGGATGCGATTCATCACGAGTCTTGGCTTGCAGGAATTCGACATTGCTAGGAATGTTCTAGAACTGATCTATGCACAAACTCTGGTGTGGTAAGTTGAAGGACTCTGCAGGACACCTTTGCTGGCCGCCTCACTGTGGACTGGGAGATCTGTTCTTAAAGCTGTGAGTGTGGCGCCAAATCTGGCCAATCCGAGAGCCTTGAGTCCAGCATCTAGATTATTCCTTTCCTTTGGGGGGCTTGAGCTCTGCTGATGAGAGTCAGCAGCCTGTAGCTGTGCTCCGCCCGTTGTACAAGGTGCTTCCTCCAAAGTCTCCCCAAATTCACGTGTTAAAACCCAGTGCCCGGTGCGTGTCAGGAGGGGGGGCCGCTGTCATGAGGGCAGAGCTCTCCTAAGTGCAGTTAGCACCCTTACGGAAGAGACCCCAGGGAGCCGCCCCGTCCCTTCCTCCACATGAGGACACAGCAAGCCCTCGACATACACTGAGCCTGTCAGCCCCTCCCAGTCTCCAGGACTCTGAGAAATAAATTTCTGTCGCTGAGATGCCCCCCAGCTTATGGCATTTTGGTACAGCAGCCTCAGTGGACCAAGACGACCCCCAGTATGTACAGATCAGCAGACTTCACGTAGCATTTCCATTTCTGGCTTCTTTCCAGAATGTTCTGGCCCATCTCCCATCATGGTAACATTTGGCTGGGGTGAGTGTGTCCACTTTGCCAGTGCCAGCCTTGGGCTGTTGCCTCCGCAGCCTTGATTTCCCATTTCCCATGACCCTTATGCGGTTCATTTATTACATTAGAAAATGGGCCATGGCACCTGTGTCTCAACAGAGGTGGGGAAGCAAAGGCAGAGGGGGCTGGGTCTTTCTCACACCTGGCCTGCTTACTGATTGGACGGTCTGGTGGGGTCTCTGCAGCCTTTGGGATTTGGGACTTGCCACACCTGTTCAAGCAGTTCTCTATGTGTGTATTTGTGTGTGTGGTGTTGACATTAATTGGTTAGTTCCATCAGTTTTTTTTTAATTCCTTGTTTTTTTTTTTTGTTTGTTTTGTTTTTTGTTTTTGACAGGCAGAGTGGACAGTGAGAGAGAGAGACAGAGAGAAAGGTCTTCCTTTGCCGTTGGTTCACCCTCCAATGGCCACCGCGGCCAGGGCGCTGCGGCCGACACACCGCGCTGATCTCCCATGGGGTGCAGGGCCCAAGCACTTGGGCCATCCTCCACTGCACTCCCTGGCCACAGCAGAGAGCTGGCCTGGAAGAGGGGCAACTGGGACAGAATCCGCTGCCCCGACCGGGACTAGAACCCGGTGTGCCGGCACTGCTAGGCGGAGGATTAGCCTAGTGAGCTGCGGCGCCGGCCAGTTCCATCAATATTTTGCAAGCTTACCTAGTTAACAGTCAGTGGGTATTTTTCCTTATTTATTTGAGTGTGATGGAGTCAATGGCAGAGTTCTGTTCCATGGATCATAGTTCCTGGTTCTGTCTTGCTGATTTGAAAGTAGTGGATTTGGAGTTGGATTAATTTGGATTCTGGGCCTGGCTCTGCCGCACGCTGCGGTCATGAGCATGTCTGGCTTCAATCACCTCATCTGTACAATGCACATGACAACAGCTATGCTGAGGATTAAATGTGACGGTGGATGAAAAGGGCTGTGTCAACTCCCATATGCCATGGAGCTGGAGAGACTTTCATTTTCCAACACGCTCCAGTCGCCCTGGGAGAGGTGCTGACTGCAGATGAGTCACCAAGGCCTGGGTTATGTTAGTGATGGCATGGCCTTTTCTCTGGTCGTGGAGTGATGTATTTGCTCCCTGCCAGGTCGCCTTCGAGCAGCTTGGCAGCCAGCAGTCTCTCACTCACGTTATTTCAGCCAGCGGGACAGCTTTGGGCAAGTCGCTCCTGCTCTCTCTAACCCTCAGCTTTCCAACCTCTCGGTGAGAGAGACGATACTTTCTGCTCCCAGGATCTTGGAGAGGACTGAGAAAATGAGCGCTTCGTGAGTGTCTGCCTCAGATGTGTTGCATAAGCATGGATGTTATGACTATGGCTGTCCTCATGAGCATCCTTTAAAACATGTTTTTATTTTAAAAACGTGTTAAGACGTACAATCACATGGCTGTATAACCAATCTTCAGGACCTTTCCTTCTTGCAAAACTGAAACTCCAAATTGTAAAACAACTCCACGTTTCCTCCTTCCCTGGCAACAACCCCTCTGCTCCCTGCTTCTCTGAGCCCGACCCCTCCAGATTCCACCCACAGGTGGAGCCAGACGGTATTGAACTTGGTATGCCTGGCTGATTTCCCAGAAGGTTCGCCCATGTTGCAACCTTTCCTTTGTACACCTGGACGGTAGCATCATGTGCCCGTGAACACCTGGGTTGCTTCTGCCTTTGACTCTTATGAACAGCATTGCCATGAACTTGGGCGTGCAGTTACTCTGCAATCTTGCTTAGTTCTTTTTTTTTTTTAAATTTATTTATTTATTAATTTTATTTATTTGAAAGACAGAGTTACAGAGAGAGAGAGGGAGAGGGAGAGATAGAGATCTTCCATCCATTGGTTCACTCCCAAAGTGACCATAGCAACCAGGGCTAGGCCAGGCTGAAGCCAGGAGCCAGGAGCTTCATCCAAGTCTCCCCTAGGCACAGAAGCTGGGCCATCTTCTGTTGCCTTCACGTTGCTTAGTTCTTGTGGATATCCACCCAGAGTGGAATTTCTGGATCTCCCATGTTTTGTTTTTTAGAAAACCGATGTAGGTAATTGATCTGACACTGGGTAATAGCTTGACTTACAGATAGATGGCCACCTGCTCCTTGTGCCTTTACCTGCTCTTCCCTCCGGGCAGGTGGCTGTGTTCTGAGTCCTCTTCTTCTAAAGACCCCAGTCCTGTCAGCTCAGGGCCCACCACAGTGACCATGTTTTAACCCAATTACCAGTATAGAGGCCCTCTCTCTGGGTTCAGTCATGTTCAGAGGTATGCGTGAGTCATGGAGGACACAAATCAACCTGCAACATCCCCTCTCCCTTCCCTCTCCAGCCCTGCCCCCGCTCCCCATCTCTCCCACGGTCTCTGACACTCACCGTCTCTCCTTCGCAGGATTGGAATCTTCTTCTGCCCCTTGCTGCCCTTTATCCAAATGATCACCCTTTTCATCATGTTTTATGTCAAAAATGTGAGTCAGTCTGAACCCTGTCCCCTGTGTGACCTGACGGTGGCTGGGGCTGGGAAGGGGCCGGGAGGCAGGAGCGTGGCCGGGGTCCCTCTGGCTGCTTGTCTAGCTGCAGACAGCAGGAGACCGCACCTCTCCCTGCAGATCAGCCTGATGATGAATTTCCAGCCTCCGAGCAAAGCCTGGCGGGCCTCTCAAATGATGACTTTCTTCATCTTCTTGCTCTTTTTCCCGTCTTTCACCGGAGTCCTGTGCACCCTGGCCATCACCATCTGGAGGTAGGAGACGGCGGCCTTGGGCGAGGTTTTAGGCACTGGCTACGTGACCGTTCGTTTCAAATGTGGCTTTAGGGATGGGCGATTGGCCTGGCAGTTACGATGCTAGTTAGGCCTGCGTTTGAGTCCTGGCCCAACTCCTGATGCCAGCTTCCTGCTAATGCACGCCACCAGAAGGAGCAAGTGATGGCTCAAGGCTCGGCCCTCTGCCACCCACACGGGGGACCCAGCATGAGTTCCAAGCTCCTCAGCGTGGTTGGCTCCGGCTGTTGCAGGCATCTGGGGAGTAAGTAGATAGATGGGAACTCTGGCTCTTTCTCGCTCTGGCTTTCAAATACATTAAGTAAAACATTTAAATGTGGGCTTATAATATTGTTCAGGGGTGATGAGGCCAACAGAGCAGCAGACGATTGCCACTGAGAAATGTAGTTGTTACTCACAGTTCCCAAGAAGAGGGGGCACTGCTTGGCATGCAGGGCCACACGGAGGAGCCCCAGGGTTGGTCAAGGTCAAGTGGGAGAGGAACAGAAGGGGAAACCTGGGCAGGAGGTGAGAAACAGGGAAGGTGGAGGAATCAGGTTTTGGACTGGCTACTCTGAATAATTTTAGCCGGCTCTGGAAGGGAGGGGCTGCCCCGAGTGGTGTGGTTCCTGGCCTCGGGCATACAAGGGCAGGTGCATGGTGGCCCGGAGTATAAGAGAAGGCAGCAAAGGAGGCAGCTGGAGATGTGGGCCCTGGACTGGCTGGTTTGCCCACGAGAGCCACATGTTTCAGTCTAACCCAGGGAAGGACAGTCTCTCCAGAGTCGGTCAGGCCTCGGCTGTCAAAGCACAGACCATAAAGACGTGCTCCTTGAAGCACGCAGCCCTGCGTCCCTTGGTAGCCAGCAAATAGTCCAGCCGTGGAAGGGAACACGAATCCCATTCTGGTCACTGCCACCAGGCACCCAGGGTGAGGAGAAGCTTCCTCACGTCTGCCGAGAATGGAAGCGTCTCAGAATGGGCAGAGGCCCGTTCCTCCCCTGGAGAACAGAACTTCACCCGAGCTAGCTGAGGCTGTGTCTGACCTGGCTTACTCCCACCCTCCACCTCACCTCCCTGTGGCTCCACTGTGCCCTGGCCCTAAGGCACTTGCTGCATTCCTGGGACCCAGCGTCCCCTCCGCACATGGGCAGGATCCTCTCTTGGAAGTGCCACAGCGCCAGCCCCTCTCTTTGTGTTCCTTAATTCAAGTTCCCAGGGAAGAGAATCTGATTGCCCTCACTCATTTCTTCAAGCCAAAATGCCACAGAGGTCATTGTTTGGCCTTTGGGTTGGCCACTGTTGGATCCGGTGATACGTCTGGTGCAAGGTCTCATTTTCAGAGTGATATGAGGGAAATAGGCAGGAAGATTAGATAGGAACAGGGGAGCGGAAAGATTTTTCCACAGTTTCTGCCTCTAGCCTTGTGCTGTAACTCCACCCCCTTACGTGTCAATCCAGTATGCCCACTTTCCCATGATGCACCTGCTTCTCCTACAGCAGGAAGAAGATGCCATGATAGCCAGTGGAAGTTAGGCTCCTTGTGGAGGCACCATGAAACTCCCAGAAAGCTTCATGCACACCAAACCCCACCCTCTACCCCCTAAAGGGGACAGTTGCACATGGGGGTGGCCCCTTTTCTCTTGGTTTCCTGCCCCTGTTGCTGGTCCTTCTTTGGCCTCCTCCCCCATTCTCTTCTCAAAGGCAGCTCTCGGGCCCACTCATGATGGGTATCTCTCCATGTGGGGTTGCCCACACTCTCACGTGAGTGAATACACATAGTGTATTCACTCTCTCGCTTCTAAGTAAATCCTGCTCTCACTCACGCACCTTACTTACATCTGTGCTTTGGAGTCTTAGCTGTATGAAGACAAGGACTTGGAATCTAATAGTTGGGATTCATATGCCAGCCATGGCTGGGGCAGGAATCCCCTTTGGAAAGACAGTGGGGGTGGAGCAGGCAAGAATCGCTTTTTCCAGGTCCAGAGCCCAGAGGGACAGCCTGATTCTAGAATGACTCTGAGTGCTGCACTCGGGATGATTCTGCACCCCTCGTTCTCCCAGGTTGAAACCCTCCGCCGACTGTGGCCCCTTCCGAGGCCTGCCTTTCTTCATTCACTCCATCTACAGCTGGATCGACACCCTAAGCAGACGGCCTGGCTACCTGTGGGTTGTTTGGATCTATCAGAACCTCATTGGAAGTGTGCACTTCTTCTTCATCCTCACTCTGATTGTGTTGTAAGTGGGGGCGTCTCAGGGAACGAGTAGGGAAAAGCCACAGCTGTTGGGGGGAGCACATTTCACTGACACAAGGTGTGGACAGCCCTGGGGATGTCAGGGTGGCAATGACCGTCATGGCGCAGCTCACTGTCTGATGACCCTAATGTGTACCCCTGGACAGGCAGGATTTTTTAAAAGTTAGTTAGTATTTTATTTCCTTCCCTCCCTCCCTCCCTCCATGTTACACCTCTTGTAAAAGGACATGAGAAGAAAATGAAAACATGAATATGAGAGTGCTTAGGAGAATCTTGCATGCGGTTCTTCCTGAGACTGATTTGTTAAAATGGTCGAGGCATCACTGCTACTTCGGATACTGTGCTTTCGCTTTTGAATTTTAAAAAGATGGACGTGCTGAGAAAGCATCATTGTTGACACCGTGCCCGTTTCTCTGCGTGGAGCCGTGGGTTGGGTGCTTTATGGCGGTCCCCTTCTAGAAGCGAGGTCTTGACGGCATCTGAGATTGCAGCTCCTCGTATGGAGACACAGCTCAAACGCGCAGACTGTTGGAACAAGCCGACATAGACCGTAGAGCAAGCCCTCAGTTTTACAGAGATGGAAACACGCAGAGACAGGTTCCGGGCCATGCAGCCTGTCGGGGCAGAGGCTAGACCCTAGGTCTCCCAGCTGGCAGGTGCCTGCCCTCCCACACCCCAGGCTGCCATTGGCCCCCTTAGAGTGATGACTTCTGGTGCTTTGCTCCTCCAAACTCCCAATCCACTGAGTCTGTGCTGTTTTCACTCACACTTCTGACACGTGTGTGCGTGTATGTGTGTGTGTATGTGTGTGTGTGGTTTTCCCCTGCACCAACCAATGCTCCGACTTCCAGGGCACCAGCTGAGTGTCCTACAGCTCCGTTCCACCCTGCGCTCTCCACCTGGAGTTAGCATCAGATCCGATGAGTTAAGGAACTGCTTCCATGTCAGACGCCGACTCCAGCGTCCCAGATCGTCACCTTGTACTTCTGACCAGCTGGCCATAACTTCCGGGGTTCCCGCTACCCCCTCCTCGGGTTTGATTAATTTGCTAAAGTGAATCACAGCACTCAGGAAGGCACTTTGTTGTTGCCAGTTTATTACAAAGATGCGATTCAGGGGCCCCCAGTGAGAGAGATGCCTGGGCCGAGGACTGGGGATGAGTGTGAGGTGGACCCCCCACGTCCTCCCTTGGGTGGGCATCATTGAAGAAGTCTTTGCTGCTGCTGATTAGCTCAGTTTCAAGCCCCTCTCTCCTCCCTGTGGTCAGGGGAGGGTGGGGCGGGGGCTGAACTGTCCAGTCCTCTGATCCAGCCTTGGTCCTCCTTGTGAGCAGCCCCTACCTCGGTGCTATCTGAGAGTCCTCCGCCACCAGTCATCTTACTGGCACACAAAAGACACTCGCTACTCTGGAGCTTGCAAAGGTTTTAGGAGCTCCGTGCCAAGAACCAGGGACAAAGACCAAGTATGTGTTCATCACATGGGGAGCTTATCACAAGTGCAGGATCTCGGGCTGCAGCCCAGACATGAGCAGCTGCACTAGAGCAGCATCCCAGATACCCTGCAGATCCTGGAGCCCCGACTGCACGTTCAAATCATGCGCATTTAAATGATGCTGATGCTTTAAAACATCTGGCCCCGTGTCCACAGGTGCTCAGCTAATTGGTTGGAGGAGGAGTCAGGACACAGAGCCTATTTCTACCTTCCAGATGATTCCATGGGCAGCCAAGTGGAACATGCATTTCCCTAGAGATTTTAACCAGTAGCTCACCCTGACATGACTTTTTGGGGACATATCTGGGACAAAAAAAAATATTTGCAAGCAAATAGTCTACTTCCTTTGCACCCCAATATTCTACTTCCTTTGCACCCCACTGAAATTCAAAGCCTGCAAAGCATTGGCAAGAGTGCCTGTCATTCATTTGTCTTCTCTTCCAGAATCATCACCTATCTTTACTGGCAAATCACAGAAGGAAGAAAGATAATGATCAGGCTTCTCCATGAACAGATTATCAATGTAAGTCCTGTTGGATTCCTGTTATAATCTTCCCACTTTATAATGGACATTGTCAAAGCTTTGTTTATTTATTCTAATTTTAAAGGCAGAATTACAGAGAGAGTGCAAGAGGGACGGGGGAGGGAGTGACAGAGGGAGGGAGGGAGAGGGAGAGAGATCTCGCATCTGATGATGGTTCATTCCCCAAATGACTGCAGTGGCTGAGACTGGGCAAGGCTGAATCCACAAGTGGCAGGGGCCAAATGACTTAGGCCATCTTCCACTGCTTTCCCAGGCGCACTAGCTCTGTGGAGCTGGATCAGAAGCAGGGCAGCCAGAACTCAAACTGGCTCTCCTATATGGGATGCTGGCATTGTAGGTGGTAGCTTAACCAGCTGCCCCACAACGCCAGCCCCTGTAATGAACATTTTCAAAATACTACAGTGGAGGGAGTAATAAGAGGAGCCCCCTTTTCCATAGCACCTGGCAATCCTTAGCAACCACCAGCGGTCATATACTCTTTTTTTTTTTTTAAAGATTTATTTATTTATGTGAAAGTCAGAGTTACACAGAGAAAGGAGAAGCAGAGAGAGAGAGAGAGAGAGGTCTTCCATCCGATGGTTCACTCCCCAACTGGCCGCAATGGCCGGACCTGTGTCAATCCAAAGCCAGGAGCCAGGAGCTTCCTCTGGGTCTCCCACGTGGTGCAGGGGCCCAAGGACTTGGGCCATCTTCTACTGCTATCCCAGGCCATAACAGAGAGCTGGATTGGAAGAAGAGCATCTGGGACTAGAACCGGTGCCCATATGGGATGCTGGCGCTTCAGGCCAGGGTGTTAACCCGCTGCGCCACAGCGCCGGCCCCCGGTCATATACTCTTATTTCATCTACACTATCTCTTTCCTGCAGATCTCTTGATTATTTGAAATCAAATCTTGGGCTTTATATTATTTTTTAATCTGCTAAAACTTTCATGTGCAGCTTTATGAGCTAAAGACTTTTTAAAATCGTGACCACCATGTCAGTATCAGGCCTGAAAGAAAACGTATCAATAATTCACTACCTATTTGCAGGAGTCAGTCAGGGTTCGCATTTCCCGGATTGTCCCAGTCGTCTTGTTCAAAGCAGGATCAGAAGAAAGGGCCACACACTGCATTTGGTGCTATGCTGATTGTATGTTGATCCTTTTCTTCCCTTTTTATTGTTGAAGAATTCAGATCTTCCCACATTGACACATCCCTGAGTTATGACCCAGCTGGTTTAGTGTGTTTTTTCTTTTCCTTTTTTTCCCCTTTGTATTTCCTGTGAACTGGTGGTGAGACCTGGAAACTTTGACTAGATCCAGGTTCAACTCTTTTAGGCAGAATGCGTCCTAGACAAATCTATCGCCTTCTCTGCAGGTGAGGCTGTCTCTCTTCCTGTGATGTTGAGAGTGCTCAGTGGGTCCAGGTTTTGTTAGCCTGATCCGTGCACCCCAAGCCCCCATCTCCCTTTTGCCTAATGAATTCAGCAGCCTTCCCAGAGCATTGCCTGGAAGACGCATGGATTTCATTGGGGATTACAACCTAGCAACTTCTGATTCTATAATTCCTCCTGCGTTTATTAACTAGATTTCTATTTAAAAAAGAATTTTTGCTCTTTAAATATTTACCTTGAAGTGGGATTCATAAAGGGAAGGCAAGGTCAGCATGTGATTCTTTGCTTGGATTCACGTTTTCAGAATGGTGAGGCAGGGCCCTGGTGTACAGGTTTTGTGGAGCTGCTGGACCACAGACTTCGCTGCTTCAAGCAGCAGAAATGTTGAACTCATGGTCCTGGAAGCCAGAAGTCCAAGATCAAGGTGTTGGGTTGTTGGGGCTGGTTCCCTCCAAGGTTCTGAAGGAGAAGCCAGTCTGTCCATGGTGTCGGCTCGCTGTCACTGCTGGGTGCACCTGGTGCACCTGGCCTTGAACTCCACTCCCTGCGTCCGTCTTCACAGCCTTTTCCTCCGTGTCCATTTCTTCTCCTTTTCCTTTCTAAGGACTTGCTATTGGACAGAGGGTCTACACGTGGAGGATGATCCTCAATTTAATTACACCTGTAAAGACCCTATTCCAGAATGAGACCCTATTCAAGGTCCTGGGGATCAGACTTGGGCACTATTCAACTCGTCACACCTAGCAATCTCTGAGAATGGCCGGCGAGGATCTTCACACTGTTGTTATAAATCCATGCTTTAAATATATTTTGGTATCCTTCAATTACAGTCTCCATTTATTTAAATATTTATTTATTTATTTATTTTGAAATTCAGAGTTACAGAGAGAGAAGGAGAAGGAGGGAGGGAGGGAAGGGGGGAGGAAGGGAAGGAGGGAAGGAGGGAGGGAGTTAGAGAGGAAGAAAGAGAGATCTTCCTTCTGCTGCTTCACTCCCTAGATGGCCACAGCAGCCAGCACTGGGTCAGGCTGAAGCCAGGAGCCAGGAATTCATCTGGGTCTCCCACGTAGGTGTCAGGGGCCCAAATACTTGGGCCGTCTTCTACTGTGTTTTCCAGGCTGTTAGCAGGAAGCTGGATCATAAGCAGAGCAACCAGGACACAAACCAGTGCCCATATGGGATGCCAGCATTGCAGGTGGTGGCTTACCCACTATGCCACGATGCTGGCCCCAGTTACAATCTCTTTTAATGCTCAAATAGTAACATCCTTTGATAGTGGAAACCATTTATATTTATTTATTTTTATTTGAAAGGCAGAGAGGGAGAAGGAGAGAGAGAGAGAGAGAGAGAGAGAGAGAGAGAGAATCTATCTACTGGTTCTCTTCCCAGATATGTACAGCAGCTAAGGCTGGGCCACACTGAAGCCAGGAGCCCAGGCCCAGTTCAGGTCTTCCATGTGGGAGTCAGAGGCCCAACTATTCGTGTCATCACCTGCTGCCTCTCAAGACGTGTATTAGCCAGAAGGCAGAGCCAGACGTGGCATAGCCAGGACTCAGATCCAGGTACTGCGATATGGGAAGTTGGCATTCCAATTGGCATCTCTCCTGCTGGGCCAAATGCCTTCCCTGATATACCTGTGAATTAGTTTCTTTGGCTACCAATAGAATTTGCTCCCTGTTCTTTTGACATGGTTGCAGAAGTCTTTGGTAACTTCCTTGCTCCTTGATAGAAAACATGTTCCAGGCTCATCTTTGTTTCCTGTCCCAGACCAGGAATGAGCTGTTTCTTCAAGGAGTCCTGGTGAGATGGTGTTTACAGACCACAGTCTGGGCACAGAGTGCTTATTTCAACTGGGTTCCCTTTTCTTCTAAATCTCAACATAACTGTAGCGTGAGAGCTGGCATCTATGAGCATGAGACAGAAGCATGTTGTATTGGCTTGAATCCTTAAGATCGCAGATAATTTGAGCTGGTCTTTTGGGAATGCGAAGAAAGGGTATGTGTTCCTTTGTACTCTTTCTTTCCTTGTCCCCAGAAGCATCACCAGTATATTTCTGATGCAGGGTTGTGAATCGTTTGGGCAAGTTTTAGGACGATCTCAACATGGGAGAGATTTGTTCTAATGCCTGGAGTTGTAAGGGCAGTGGTAGGTGTACTGGGGAGATAGTTGGATGGCGTTTATTTGAAGGCAGCGTAAGCGTCACCACAGGCCTGTTACAAATGGACCATGAAGGCAGGGGCACTGTCCCCAGAAGAACCCAGACAGTGGAGTGGAAGTTGCTTCTGGCAACAGGCTAGAGCAGGTGCCGCTCAGGCCTGAGGGAGGAATTGCTTTAGAGGAGAATGTGGCAATGCAGGAGGCTCTGCTGGGCCCTTGGCTTCGCTGTGCAGCGTTCCTGCTCTTTCATCAGAAGAAAATACGGCCACAGCCTCCAAAGGACGTCTGGATGCTTCTGGCCACCAACTGCTTCTCAACCGCACACTGTTGTTCAGCCGTCATGTTTTGATTTTTTTTTTTTTTTTTTTTTTGCAGGAAGGCAAAGATAAAATGTTTCTGATAGACAAGTTGATCAAACTACAGGATGCAGAGAAGAGAGCAAACCCCAGCTCACTCGTACTGGAAAGGAGAGAGGTGGAGGTGAGGCCGGGGGCTGCCTTGGGAAGCCGTGGGACCCACGCTTGTTTCCTTGTGACAAGGGCGTCAGGGAGCTAACAGAGACTGAGCTCTTGGGATCACATAAGGACCGCTTTCTCTCCAGGTTGAAGCATTTCTGTGTTTTTTTAAATCGAAAACATTCATCCATCTAACACTTCCCACGCCTGGCCTTGTTCTCAGTGGTGGGATATTGGGAACAAAATCAAGCTGCTCCCCTCATGGGGTTCGCATGCTTGTTTTATGGAATTCAGTAACATGGAAGTGAATCTCACTGGGAAGAGAAGTACCCTGAAACCTCATTGTACTATTTTTTTAAAAGATTTATTACAGAGAGAGAGGAGAGAGAAGGGAGGGAGGGAGGACAGGAGGAAGGCGGAGGAGGGAGGGAGGAGAGAGAGAATCTTCCATCCACTGGTTCATTCCCCAAATGGCCACAATAGTCAGGGCTGGGCCAGGCAGGAGCCAGGAGCTTCATCCAGGTCTCCTACATGAGCGCAGGGGCCCAAGTACTTGGACCATCCTCTGCTGCTTTCCCAGGTCATTAGCAGGATTGGAAATGGAGCAGCTGAGACACGAACCAGTGCCCATATGGGATGCTGACACTGCAGGCAGAGGCTTAGCCTTCTATGCCACGGTGCACTATCAATGCTTTCGTGCGTGGCCTTCCAAGATTTTTCCTCCCAGGCATCTGCAAACATAACCGCACCTACTCACACATTAAATTATTTATGCATGGGGCCAGTGCTGTGGCGTAGAATCTTTTTTAAAAGATTTTGTTTATTTGAGAGGTAGAATTACAGACAGAAAGAGGGAGACAGAGAGAGAGGTCTTCCAGCCACTGGTTCACTCCCTAAATGGCTGAAATGGCCAGAGCTGAGCCGATCTGAAGCCAGGAGTCAGGAGCTTCTTCAGAGTCTCCCACATGGGTTCAGGGGCCTAAGCACTTGGGCCATCTTCTACTGCTTTCCCAGGCCACAGCAGAGAGCTGGATCGGAAGAGGAGCAGCTGGGCTAGGAACCATACGGGATACCGACATTGCAGGCAGAGGCTTAGCCCACTATGCCACAGTGCTGGCCCCAATAAATCTTTAAAAAATTATGTATATATTACAAAAACTGGGCTATATTATAAAAATAGTATCATAACTCCCCATTCCCTGTTAGTGCAATGTCTGAGATGTTATTTCATTCCTCATGGATTTGGATTGTTCCCAGGCTCTTGCAATATTAATAGCAGTATGTAATGAAATATTAGTGGTATGATTATGTGAGTATTTCTGCCACAGGGCACCTGCGAGTACACAAGAATGCTAATAGATACAGTATTGCTATATCACGCTCCTAAAGAGATTTCACCAGTTTTATTCCTACCAAGAAGGCATAAAGGTGCCTGAAACCCTGCCCTAAGTTGAAAGCCCTTGCTGGCTTCTTTGGTGTCCTGGGAAGCATGGGTAAACAGTCAACGCACCCTAACTCCAGTACCACTGGGAGCTGAAAGTTGTGGTCTGACAGAAGAGACTGCCATCAACTTTACTGTCCCTGCAAAGGAATAGCACCAGCAGGATTTACGTAAGGCGTCTGGAGACCCGCTGCAAATCCTTTGAGGCTGGGGACCATGTCTGTCACCTGGTGTCTTCCACTCCTAATACAAGGGTGTTTCAAAAAGTTCGGGGAAGGTGGGATAAAAAGGAAAGTTTATTTTGGTGCAAAACCTTTGAAATCCCTGTAGATGAAGTGTCTTCAAAGCAGTAGTGCAGAGTGCACATTATGAAAAACTATGTATGGGTTTCAATTTTTTTTGCACTAAGATAAACTTACCTACTTGCATTTTTCCATGAACTTTGTGAGGTAGCCTCATATATGACCCAGCATTCTATAAATGTTCCCGAAATATCAGTGGAAGAAGTGAATGAATGAGAGAATGGAATCATTGTTCCTGGAAAACAAAAATGATTGCTATTTCTATGAATGAGCCTTGGTCTTTTATTTTATTTTATTTTATTTTTACTTATTTGACCGGTAGAATTAGATAGTGAGAGAGAGACAGAGAGAAAGGTCTTCCTTCCATCGGTTCACCCCCAAAATGGCCGCTACAGCCGGCGTTGTGCCAATCTGAAGCCAGGAGCCAGGTGCTTCTTCCTGGTCTCCCAGGGGCCCAAGCACTCGGGCCATCCTCCACTGCCCTCCCGGGCCACAGCAGAGAGCTGGACTGGAAGAGGAGCAGCCAGGACAGAATCCGGCGCCCATATGGGATGCCGGCGCAGCAAGCAGAGGATTGGCCAAGTGAGCCACGGCGCCGGCCCCTGAGCCTTGATCTTAATCTGTCACTCCCCTGCTTTTTTTTTTTTTTTTTTTTTTTTTTTTTGAGAGACAGAGACTTCTACTAGTTCACTCCCCAGAGGCATGCAACAGCCTGGCTGGGAGCTGGGTACTCAGTCCCGGTCTCCCACATTGGGTGGCAGGGACCCAACCGCTTGAGCCACATCACCTGCTGCCTCCTAGGGTCTGCGCTGGCCCTGAGTCCGGAATCAACAGCTAGGGCCAGGAATCAAACCCAAGTACTCTCATATGGGATGGGGGCATCTGAACTACTAGTCCAAACCCCTACCCCACAATCCCTTAATTTAAAAATGTGATAGGGAGACCAGCATTTAGCCTGGGGGAAAGCCCCTGCTGAGCCGCCTGCCTCCCACCAGGGCACCTGGGCCTCCGTCCGCCTTCCAGCTCTGACTTCATGCAGACCCTGGGAGGGCGTGTGGTTGCTCCAGTGATTCAGAAACCTGAATCCAGTTCCTGGCTCCGGCTTCAGCCCAGCGCAAGCCTGCCCCGGTGGGTGTATGGGTAGTGAGCCAGGGAATGAGAGCTCGCTCTCTGCCTCTCTGCTTCTGGAAAACAACAAAACCTTAGGGTGTTCACAGATCTTCCCAGCTAGGCAGGAAGCCTCAGGCCTTGCAGTCCTTGTGATGCGGCTGCCCGTTCTCTTGTCTTCCAGCAGCAAGGATCTTTGCACTTTGGGGAGCGTCAGTCTACCCCTGGTGAGTAACCCACCTCTCCCCGGACACACCACGGATCTCTCCAGGTGATACTGCCCAGGACCGAGGGTCAGAATCGCTGGTGCATCATTGCTCTGTCCATTGCAAAACCAGTGTGAATTGCGTCTGGCAAAAAGCAAGAATAATTCTTGTTTTTGGCCGTGCCTGAGACAGGAGCTCACGAAGGCACCAGAACCTGGTCCGTTTCTGTTCATTTCTTTCCCGTGTTAGTTCCTTCTGCAAATAGGCTCTTCCTACCCCCTGAGAGGCCGCCTTATCAACTTGTGTCTTCTCAGAGTCACTGTGTAGGGAAAGCGTGGGGTCCCGGAGCCCCTTATTAGTGTTTTCTTGGATCTGCTTGGGGATGTTCCCATCCGTGAGCCAGTCGCTATCACTGTGAGATTTCCCTGGTCAGCTTGGAGTCACTTCCCTCGTCTGCAGACCCCAGGGACTAAGAGTAGGGAAGAGTGGCTTCCCAGAAATACCTGGGGCTGATCCCAGAGGGGAATGAATGCTGGGGAGGAAATGAGCCAGCCCATTGGGCTTTCGGGTGTTGCATTTCCTGCTGGCATCTGATGGTGGGGGTTCAAGGCTGGGGAGAACAGAAATGGCCAAGGAGGAGGCAAGGAAGCTGTGAGAAGTTATGGGATGTTGAAGTCGCTCCCCTGTAGTGCGTGTCCACGTTAACTTCTCTTTCCCGTGTCAAACCCAGACCTGCGATACAGGCGGTCCGTTCAAGAAGACAGTACGAAGGCGTGATGGCTGTTGCGGTAGGCGGATGCCAATCAACAACTTCTTTGTGACACCTGAGCCTGTGGGGGTTTCCCAGAAGGGGAGTCCCAGCCTTTAGCCAGGAGCAGAAACTGACCATGCAGTAAACACCGAGGAAAACTGAGCATTCCCTGTTCTGTTTTACACCTGGATTGCTGAGTTTTCAAAACAAAGTATTTGGAGTTTTCCAATAAAGACTGTTGTACTATACTGAGGCTAGCTTACAAAGACCTGGGAATGATGGATTTTATCTCCGAGAGATGTGTGCACAAGGGACTGGTCCTTGGGATTCTTGCCTCCCAGATCTGGCAAAGGTTTAGAAACCGGTGCTGAAAAAGATGATTCCATCTCAATAAATATGAGATCTGCAATTGGATTTCATGCAACGTGTGAACTGCGGAACATGCGTTTGTTTGTGACTTTGAACTAGAACTGTCCCCGTGTCACTCAAAGGTCTCCTCTCTCTGCTCTGTGGCATGTGAAGTCTTAAGCCTTTGGGGTTGGACTGGGGTGGGGGTGGCGTGGGACTCCGCCCCTCAGAGGGTTTATGCATGGCCATCAGTGCCTTGTGTTGGACCAAATGTGAAACCAGCTGTGATGTGTGGAATAAATGTGTGTGTACATGTGCATGTAATGCATATATGTGTGTATACGTATCACGTCTCAGCCTTTTGGCTGAGATCAAGTGTGTGTATACGTTTTTTCAAAGGTTTGCCAGGTGATGATTCACAAGGCATCTGGCTATTCTTAAAATGGAAGGGTTTGGGCAGGCGTCTGGTGCAGTGGGCTCAGCTTCCGCTTGGCCTGCCAGCATCCCCCCATAAGAGCTGGTTCAAGGGGCCGGTGAAATGGTGTAGTGGGTAAAGCTGCCTTCTGCAGTGCTGTCATCCCATAGGATGCTGGTTCGTGTCCCTGCCGCTCCTCTTCTGTTCCAGCTCTCAGCTATGGCCTGAGAAAGCAGTGGAAGATGGTCCAGGTCCTTGGGCTCCTGCACCCACATGGGAGACCCAGAAGAAGCTCCTGGCTCCTGGCTCCTGGCTTCAGATCAGCCCAGCTCCGACTGTTGCGGCCATCTGCAGAGTGAACTGGTGGATGGAAGATCTCTCTCTCTCTCTCTCTCTCTCTCTCTCTGCTTCTGCTTCTCTGTAACTCTTAAATAAATCTTTAAAAAAAGAAAAACTTAAAAAAAAAAAAAAGACGCAGTTAAAGCCAGGCTGCTCCGCCTCCGATCTGGCTCCTTGCTAATGTGCCTCCGAAAGCAGTGGAAGATGGCCCAAGTGCTTCAGTCCCTGCACCCACGTGGGAGACCCAGCTGGAGCTTCAGGCTTGTGGTTTCTCCCTGGCCCAACCCCAGCCGTTATAGCCATTTGGGGAGTGAATCAGTGAATACAAGATCTCCCTCCCCTTCTCTCTGTCTCCCTCTTTCACCCCCTCTTTCTCTTTTTTACTTTCCCTTTCAAATAAATAGTAAATCTTTAGAACTGTGGGGTCCAGCAGAATGGTCAATTACCAGTTACTTAAAGGACACTGTCCACTTCAGTAAGCGCTGCTGCGAAGTCTCATTGGAACTGAATTCAGAAAGCATTTAAATGAGTTCAAAACACACTCCACTGGTGCTCGGCGGTCGGTTCAGTTCGTCCTTTACTTACTGATTGTGGTCCTCCTTTATCTGAGGTTTTGATTTTCCGGGCTTCAGTTACCCTCAGTTAACTGCAGTCTAAGGACATTAAATTGAAAACTCCCAAAATGAACAGTTGCTAGGTTTAGCATCGTGATGAAGTCCCATGCCACCCCGGCCAGTCTTGCCCGTGGTGTGAAAGCTCCCCTTGTCCAGTGTCTCCACGCTGTATCTGCTACCTGCTCATGACCCACGTGGCTGCCTCTGTTATCAGAGTTTGTGAGCAAGGCACCCTTGTTTAACTTTACAGCAGGCCGGAAGCACAGGAGCAATGGTGCAAAGGAGACCTCAGGGTGTACGTAAGACGTGGAAGGCAGAGGAACTGGGATCTCACTGGCAGTGCTGCAGAGCGTAGAGAAAAATGTAGCACATCTGGGGTTCACTCCTTGGTTTCAGGCATCCACCGGGGGCGTTGGGGTGTCTTCCCTGGAGATAAGAGGTTAGAACTGCTGTATTCATTAATTAACCCCATCAACCTGACTTCTTTTTTAGGAAGATCAATTTATTTATTTAAAAGAAAGAGAGATCCATCTTCCGCGTGCAGTTTCACTCCCCCAAAATGGCCTCATTTTGAGCTGGGGCTGGACTAGGTTGAAGCCAGGAGGTTAGGACTCCATCTGGGTCCCCAATGTGGGTGGCAGTGGTTCAAGCTCTTAGGCCATCGTCCACTGGTTTCCCAGGATCAAAAGCAGGAGCTGGAAGAGAACTGGCACTCCGATACGGGATGCCAGCCTTGCAGGTGGTGGCGTAACCTGCTGTGCCATGACATCAGCCCCTACCTGTCGCTCCCCCTCTTTGTGGAGGAACGACACTAAACCCTGCCTAGGCTTCCTATCCGAGTCACGGCACCATTATGTCGCTCCACCTCTTCGTGGAGGAACGACACAGGACCCTGCGTTGTTCTTTCGTCTGCTCGGCCCTCCCCGGGTTTGCTGCTGGTTCTTCCCGGGTTGGCTACCGACCCTTCCACCTCCGTGGAAGGGCGGTTCCCCCTGCCACTTTCCCCACTTCCGCGGGGGAGCGGCACACTGCCGGCCAGCTCTCTTGGGGGCTGCACAGGTGTTCCTTCAGATAGATGTTCCTGGTGCATGTTGTCTCTCTCCTCCTTTATAGTCCTCTTCCACCAATCCCAACTCTGCTACCCACACGCCGAGTACGCTGCTCTCCTCCAATCAGGAGCAGGTCCTACAGTTTATTGCTTGAACTGGAGGCAGCTGTGTAGAAGCTGTTTCCTCCTCTCCCAGCGCCGTATTGTGGGAGAGCAGATGCATAGAATAAGTCTTAATTCCAGTAACTTAGTCTAGTCCGAGTTGCTCCCAGTTGCTCCCCACACCTACCAACGTGAGTTCTTTTGTTATTATCTTTGCTAGTGGTTGCTAGTAGTGTTCATTCATTCATTCATTCATTCAATGAATACGGGCCAGGTAGGGATGAACGAGTCATGGTGCTGTCTAGCACACTGATTTAGACAGGAACTTCACACTGTGCTTGCGACAGGTGTCTGGAGGAGCAGCCCAGGGCATTGTCCTGGGATCAGTGAAGGAGCCCTTGGCATTGAGGTTTGAAGCGATTCCGCGCCCCGCCCTCTGTCAGCCCAGTACTGCTTGTGCTGATCTGGCTCCCACACTGCAGCACGAGTTCCTCACTCACCGGAAGTGAAATGATTACATCCGGGTGCTCCTTTCACCTCCATCCCTATCTCCTCTTCACCGCAGCCTCTGCTCCTCCTGGATGCATAAATGCGGTAGAAAGATCTAGTCTGCGGGTTGCGTGCATACATGCGGATCGGAGTAGGATGTTTTACCAGTTGACCTTGCGATAGGGGATGCATTAGTTTTCTAGGATTGACATAAGGAAGTACCATAGACTAGATGTCTTAAACCAGACATTTTCTATACAGTTAAAAAAATATTTATTTGAAAGGTAGAATGACAGAGAGAGAGAGAGAGAGAGAGAGAGAGAGAGAGAGAATGGCCACATTGGCAGGGACTGGGCCAGGCGGAAGCCAGGAGCTGGAACTCCATCTGGATCTCCCACATGGGCAGCAGAGACCCAAGCACTTGGGCCATCATCTGCTTCTTTCCCAAGTGCCTGCTCAGAGAGCTTCCTGGGAAGGGGAGCAGCCAGGACTTGAACTGGCACCCCGAGATGGGATGCTGGCATCACAGGCAGCGGCTTAACCTGCTGTGCTACGGTTCTGAGCTCCCTCTCCTACAGTGTTAAGGGCTGGAAGTCCAAGGTTAAGGTGTCAGCAGGGCCGTTTGTTCTGAGGCCTCTCGCTGTGGCCTTCCTGTGTATTCGTGCACCCCTGATGTCCCTTCATGTCAGATACCCTCCTCTTAGAAGACACTGGTCAGGTTGCACTGGGGACTCCCTGATGTAATTGTGTGCTTATAAAAACTATCTCCAAGTATAGCTCCATCCTGAAATACTAGGGGTTAGGGCTTCAGCATAGGGATTTTGCAGTAGACAACTCTGTCCGCGCCAGGGGGAGGATGGTGCCGGCCAGCCCTGCCCAAGCCCTGCAGAGCCTGTTAGGCAGCAGAGCGTTCAGAATCACGCAGGGAGCTGTGCGTGTCAGCTTGTAGTTACTATAATAAAACACCTGACCTGGGCTGCTTCGGAAGAAACAGAGGCTCATCGTGGGGAGGCCGAGAACCCAAGTGGTTAGATGCAGGCTCCGGCGAGGGCCCCACAGCAGATGGTGGGAGCCTGTGCAGGAGTGGGTGATCATGTCGAGAACTAGAGGGCAGAGAGCTGTGTGGGCCAGGCCTGGTCCTTCTATAAGCTCTCCCAAGAGCTACTTTTTGGTTGTTGTTTTTAAAGATTTTATTTATTTATTTGAGAGGCAGAGCTACAGACAGAGAGGGAGAGAGAGAGAGAAAGGTCTTTCATCTGCTGGTTCACTCCCCAGGCCTCTCCGAAGCCAGGAGCCAGGAGCTTCTTCCAGGTCTCCCATGTGAGTGCAGGGGCCCAAGCACTTGGGCCATCCTCCACTGCCCTCCCGGGCCACAGCAGAGAGCTGGAATGGAAGAGGAGCAGCCGGGACTAGAACCAGCGTCCATATGGGATGCTGGCGCTGCAGGCAAGGGCTTAGT
Organism: Oryctolagus cuniculus; assembly: GCF_051225735.1. NCBI lineage: Eukaryota > Metazoa > Chordata > Mammalia > Lagomorpha > Leporidae > Oryctolagus > Oryctolagus cuniculus. Next base: position 58,935,725 of record NC_142885.1, read on the forward strand.
CTGCTATGCCACAGCACCAGGCCCAAAACAACACCTCTCTAGGACTTCTTCAGGATCTGCCCCTTCAGTGGCCACGGTGAATGGGCCAGTTCATTCTTTATGAGGCAAGGAGACGGCGATTTGGGGTGATGTTCAATTACAAAAGGAACAACTAAAAATAGCACAGGACTTGCGTAGGTTGTCCTAAGTTTGAAGTGAGGACAGTGGATAAGAGTTAAGCTCACCAATACAGCGTGCCTTCAGAATGGTAGCATGTAACAGTTCCTCCCTAAATTCTCCAAGTTAGAACTTTTCCACAGCACTGACCTCTGATCAACCTTGAGATAGCACCCAGAGGGAGGCGCTCACGCGTGGAGCAGGGCCCCAGGCTTGGCTCCGGGTGCACCTGTAGAGGGCTCACGCCTAAGCCCTGAGCAGTGCTCCTGTCCCTCCCCTCCCAGTGGTTTTCCAGCCCAAGTCACCTGCAGATCAGACAGAAGGCAGACTGCCACTTGTGGGGTCGGAAACGGGACGGAGAGTGCATTTCTCACAAGTGCCATGGAACTGAGGACCGCTGGGCAGTGTGGTTTGCAGACGAGCCACAGTTCTTCCTTATTTTGTCATTGAAACAGTGGTGTTACATTGTTAACGTGTTTCCTTCCTCATTCGAGCCATTGCTATGACAATTAGGGCACATGCTGTGACTTCCAGCCACGTGACAGATGACAAAGACTCAGGTGCACACAGTTACATCCGCCCCTTGTCTAAGGTCTCAGAGCGCGCAGGTGACGACATTGGGGGCACTGGTTCTCCCAGAAGCCTGTTGGCTCCGTTTCTCTAGGCGTGAGGTTCTCCCACTCGAGTGTCCAGGTGGGCATGCAGGTGGCACTTCCGAGGCAGTGGTTCCCCGTGGGGCTGGAGAGCTGCCTCTAGCACGGCCCCTGGGTGCTGGTGTTGATTCAGTGTCGGAGAGGAGACGGGGAAGGAGAGCCATGGGGCCGAGACTCAGCCTCTTCTTAATGTTGGGTAGGTTCTGCTGATGGTTAGATTTTAAGCATCAAGTTTGGTAGTAGAACAAATGAGGCCGGTCGTCTTTAGTATGTTTAACGGAGAAAGTCACACAACCTTGCTGTACTCTCCCAGGAACCAAACCTCCAAGCCAACACGGGGTGAGGGGTTGTTTGAAACAAGTCATTGACCCTTCCTGGCCCTCAAAGCCGGGGTTTACTGTCCAGCTGAGGCCTAGCCCTAGCCCTAATATAGGAAATTGCAGGTGTAATTTTTTTAAAGATTTTATTTGAGAGAGTTACAGACAGTGAGAGGGAGAGACAGAGAGAAAGGTCTTCCTTCCGTTGGTTCACTCTCTAAATGGCCTTAATGGCTGGAGCTGCACCAATCTGAAGCCAGGAGCCAGGAGCTTCTTCCTGGTCTCCCACGTGGGTGCAGGGGCCCAAGGACTTGGGCCATCTTCTCCTGTTTTCCCAGGCCACAGCAGAGAGCTGGACTGGAAGTGGAGCAGCCAGGACTAGAACTGGCCCCCATATGGGATGCTGGCGCCACAGGCGGAGGATTAACCTACTGCGCCATGGCGCCGACCCCAGGTGTAATTAAAAAAAAAAAAAAAAGCTTACTTTATTTATTTGAAATGTAGAGTGTCAGAGAGAGAGAGAGAGAGAGAGGAGATTTTTCACTTGCTGGCTTACTCCCCAAGTGGCTGCAACAGCCAGGGTTGGGCCAGGCCAAAGCCAGGAGCCCAGAACCCCATCTGGGTCTCCCACAGGGGTGGCAGTCATCCAAGCACTTGGGCCGTCTCCACCGCTTTCCCAGGTGCATTAGCTGGAGGCTGGATCAGAAGCGGAGCAGCTGGGACTCAAACCAGCCCTCCCGTATGGGATGCCAGCACTGCAGGTGGCAGCCACAGCACCAGCTCCAAGGCAGGCATGCTTTTTGGAAAAATCTGCATCCATCAGAAGCATTTATGTCTTGGTCCAATTCTCGTTGAAGTAGGATTGCAGACACCTACCCCCTAAATAAGAAGACGGGCATTGCGTAACCAAGGATGTAGCGGATTTCCTAAGCCCTGCGAGGCAGCTTCCTCACTGTTTCTGTCTCCTATGAGACACAGAAGTGCAGTCCACTGAGCAGCAGCAGTGGCTTCATTCACAAGGACTTTCTCGGAAAGAGCTCCCGTGGCTTTGACCGTCACTCCATGCTGCCGAATCCTAAGTCGTGTATCCACGGCCCGGCACCTCTCGCTCTAGGACTCTCTCAGAGACCTTCCCACTTGGATACCCCAGAGCTCATTCCCTCGACACTGACTGAGCGTATACTAGGTGACAGGCACCAGGCATGGTGAAGCTTTCCCACGGCTGCCTGCTGGCCGTGGCCCGGTGCGGGCTCTGGGGTTAGATCTCCTGGGTCTGCATCCTCATTCTGTCACTGCTGGGTGACAGCAAGAAGCTTAGCTTCCGTGCGCTCTGGTTTCCTTCGCTATAGAGTGGGATGATGATGGCACCGACCCCATGAGAGTTGTTGCAAGGAGGAAATACCTGGGTAGCATTTGTAGCAGTGTCTGGCACACAGAAGATGCTTAGTAAGTGTTCATGAACAAACATTTCACATACAGTCGTTGAATCACACTACCCCATCATCAGGTGGTACTAATCCCACCCTGTTTCACAGATGAATTAAGTCACTTGCCCAAGGTCATACAGGAATTTAGACTTGGCTTTCTCTGATCCCAAATTCCATTTTTAACCCTATATTATGCCTTCCAAGGAAGTGCTTAATTTGACATATGCAAACATTCTTTGGAGACAGAGAGAGAAATTGAGAATGAGAGTGAATGAGGATCTTCCATCCGCTGGTTCATTCCACAAATGGCTGCAATAGTGAGAGCTGGGCCAATCTGAAGCCAGGACCAGGACTTCTTCCAGGTCTCCCATGTGGGTGCAGGGGCCCAGGAATTAGGTCATCTCCTCCTGCTTTTCCAAGCCATAGCAGAGAGCTGGATCAGAAGTGGAGCAGCCGGGACTCAAACTAGCGCCCATGTGGGATGCAGTATTGCAGGTGGTGGCTTTACCTGCTGTGCCACAACACAGACACTCTTCTTTTTTTCTTACAAATTCTCTACTCTTTGAGGCCTGGACCACCTTGACGTAAGACCCAGATTCTTATTTGGGCCAGATAGAACCAAGGACAAAATGGGTTTGGGACGAAGCTTCCCGAGGCGTCCACACCACAGAAGGGACGCTGTGTTATTACTGCATGCTGCCTCCCGAGACAGCCTGCCCTGCCTGCTGCTGTCTAGTCTCAGGGTGCCCCAGGGCCGACCTCAACCCATGGAGGTGTTCTTCTGGGCCACTTTTCCCTCCCTCTTACCACTCGAGTCATAATGTGGCGTGGAAGCCTACGGGCTCTAGACATTTGCACCATTCAATGGACAAATCTTTGTTCAAGTGGAAATTCTGGACATCTTCTTTGTAAAGGGCGACTGAAATTGTCCCAAGCTCCCTCTGTCACACCCCAGGCAACACCAGCTGTAGCACACGCCAGCTTGCTTCCTGCTGCCACCTAAGCTGTGTGCACCGAGAGTTTTTCCAAAACTCACACTGCCAGGCTGTTGCAAATGGTAGGCTGCGACTCACGGGAGGGAGGAGGCCATTAGGCCCGCGCTGTGGGGCTGTGACAAAGGCCACAGATGGGTTCAGAGGTGGAGCGGGTGAGCTAGAGAAGACAGCTTTGCCAGTAAACAAAGAATTCAGAGGTGGGCGCTTGGCCTGGTGAGATGCCCACGTCCTGTATCGGGGTGCTGGGGTTTGAGGCTCAGCCCTGGCTCCTGGCTCCAGCTTCCTGAGAAAGGACACCCACAGGCATTGGTGATGGCTCAAGTGACTGAGTCCCTGCCAGCCATGTGGAGGACCTAGACCAACTGCCAGCTGCCAGGTTCAGGCCCTCGCCCTGGGGTTGCAGGCGCTGGGCAGTGGAGCAGCAGATGGGAACTTTTGCGTTTGTCTTCCAAGTAAATAAATACAATTCAAAAAAATCAACTTCATATTCAGTATCATTACATCAGTTAAGAAAACCCCAGGAAGCTCAGGTGGGGAGGCAGGGTCAGGAGCCACAGATGCGTGCTAGGAGGTGGACATGGTGGGTGGTTAGGAGCAGCGGCTCTGCAGTCAGACCCACTTGGACTGGAACCCCAGTTGTCCCAGCCGTGGAGACTGGGGGTCAGGGACTTTGACGCTGCAGTACCTCCATTCCCAAAAGATGGCATCGCCTCCCTGTGCTTTCCATGAGGGATGGACAGGCGCCGCCCATGAGGCCAAGCCTAGGGTAGGTTCTGGGCCAACAGTAAACCAGAAACTTGTCATGAGCTCAGGCGGTGTGATCTGGAAGGCGGCCCCTTGCCATTCATAGATTTTTATTTTTGACATTGATTTTTTGTTTGTTTCTTTGTTTTGACAGAGTTAGACAGTGAGAGAGAGAAACAGAAAAAGGTCTTCCTTTCCATTGGTTCACCCCCCCCAAATGGCTGCTATGGCTGGCACGCTGTGCCAATCCGAAGCCAGGAGCCAGGTGCTTCCTCCTGGTCTCCCAAGCGGGTGCAGGGACCAAGGACTTGGGCCATCCTCTGCTGCCTTCCCAGGCCACAGCAGAGAGCTGGACTGGAAGAGGAGCAACCGGGACAGAATCTGGTGCCCTGACTGGGACTAGAACTTGGTGTGCCGGCGCCGCAGGCGGAGGATTAGCCTAGTGAGCCATGGCGCTGGCCCCAGATTTTGATTTTTCTCATTTGTAAAAATGAGGATAAGCCTAGATGTTCTGGGAACTTTCTTCCCATTTGTTCTAATTCTCTGTGCATGGCTATCATCCGTTGTACAGCTGTCTACTAAGTCTGAAATGGTGCAACTGTGCCCCCTGGTGGTTAGCAGCTCCCATTGCGAGGCACCCTAAAGAATTCTGGGGATGGGTCTCCAGCCTTTGCAAGGTTTTGATGGCCTCGCTGGATCACGCGTGGCAGCTTCCCCAAGTTCCTAGGCCCTGTGATGTGATACCTGGAACACAAGTTTCCTCCAGAGATCCTTTTAATGATTTTATTAGTATTCTCACAAGTTTGACATCTACAGTACGCCGTTAATATAGTCGAAGACAAATATTTAAAATAATGGAGTTACTGAAGTGTGGCCAGTTTGGAAACATCGCCTCCGTGTGGTCATGCGGGTCCCATGCATTTGCCTCTGCTCCCCCCACCGCAGAGCGCTGTCTGCTCGGCCTCGCGGGCTGCGCTGGAAGAGGCCCTGGTGCCTCCTTTCAGCCCCAGCTTTCAAGGGCAGCCGTGCTGAACACGCATCCTGTGGGGTGCAGTAGCGACCTGGGTCTGTTTTGGTTCAGGTAAAAAATGCAATTACTGACAAGGGCTTGTGTGAGCCCCCCAGTGCGGGGCCGGGGCTGGCCCGAGGGTGTGCGGATATCCCCGTGGGGAGCTGCCAGGTGGTTCAGAACCTGAGCTTCGCCTCCGGGGCCAGGCTAGAACTGAGGTGCGCAGTCCTCCAGCATGCTGTCGGTGATGTAGCTGGAGCCCAGGTGCGATTCGTAGTAGCTCTTCTCGTCGAAGGTGTTAACAGTCCAACCGACCACCTGGATTCCTTTAGCTGACCACTTCTTCAAGTAGTCCCTGGAGAGAGAGCACACACGGACCCTGTCGGAAGGATGCCACTTGTCCCAGGAATCCATTACGGCCCCTCAGCAGGGTATTCACTGAGCAGCGAGCGTGCCCAGAGCCTGCTGAGCGGCCCCTGCGCTGCAGGTGGAGGCTGGACACTGCCCCGCACTGCCACCAGCTCCCTGGGACCCTGTGCTCCCCTCCCCACCCCGGCCCAGGACCCTCGATGCAGCAGCCACTGCGGGTGGGCCTGGCTTAGCTCCTCCTCTCTCTCACCTCACCCCACCCCACCCCACACTCCTCCTTTCTCTTCTGGGCTGTGGAATATGGATTTTCTTTCAAAGCCTCGAGAGACCCAGGCTCCTTCCTGCCACAGTGCTCTTGCGAGGGCTTTCCTCTCTGCCCTGGTTCCCCATCATTCCCTGCAGACCTGAGGTGGCCGTCACTTCCTGGGGGATGCTCCCCCTGAGCCCTGAGACAGGGTCTAACTACATAGCCTACGCACTCCGTTCTCTCCTGCAGAACACGCGTCTTAGCTGTGATTTCCTATTCACCCAAGTTTCACGGCTTGGCATCTCTCCCCCTCCACTGTAAACTCTGTGGGGGCAAAAACCATGGCATTGCTTCTTCCCCGCTGCAGCTCGCTAACACAGCAAGCACCATGGGACACCATAGCGTTCACCAGGCATCTACTGCATGGGAGCTGAGAGCTCTAATGAGCAGAAACAAAGCAGCTCTCAAACTGCGCGGAGACAGAGGTGAAGACGGATGGCCGGTGGACAGAGATCTTGGGAGATGGGGAAGAGAGACGTCAGGTGCAGGGAGCGGGAGGGACGCAGGGCGAGCGAGGCTGGTGCCTGGAAGACATTCTCCCGGGGGCTCTGCCCTGGGGCTTGTGTTGGTTCTCAAAGGGAGCTGCGGAAGAGTGCTGTGGCACTGTCACGGAACAGCCAAGACTGTCTGTCTGTCTGAACCCTTCCCTCCTGGGAAGCTAGTGCTATTCCAACATCCCGCAGACACGGTATGCTTTGGGGCGGGAGCCAATGCAGACGGTCCACCCTCCTCGTCTTTTTCCAGAACAATCCGGAAGTGTGTCAGGGGAAGATTGCAACAACAACAACAACAAACCCCCAAACCTTGCACTTACGGGGACACGAAGTCCTTCTGCATGAGGAAGGCGGAAACCCCGCACAGGTACCAGAGGACGTTGTGCATGCTCCAGTCGAGCAGGATGTCCAGGCCCACAAACACGGCCTGCCGCCAGAAGCTGCTGTAGCGGGGCTTCCCGTCCCCCGTGTGGCTCAGGCTCCAGGGCCTGTGAGTCAGCGCCGTGATGACGTTCTGGTCGGTCTGCCTCATCTGCAGAGGAGTTCGGGACAATGACATCACTATCACATCTAGTCTGCTCCTTCCCGTTAGTTCAGATCGCTCCGACCGGGTGGCCACAGCGGCTACGCTACCCCACGTGTACTGATGGGTCCATCACAGAACTCTGGGAGAAATGACGGTGATGGGTGTGAAGCATTCAGTATGCTGTGAACAGAACACGTTTCCACAATCCTAAACGAGCTGCAATCCTATCCTCACAAGAAAATTACCATCTCAAGGTCAAATTTATTTTTTTTAAGATTTATTTATGTATTTAAAAGTCAGAGTTAGGGAGAGACAGAGAGGTCTTCCGTCTGCTGGTTCATTCCCCAAGTGGCTGCAACAGCCAGGGCTGAGTCAGGCTGAAGCCAGCAGCCAGGAGTCTCCCTCCAGTCTCTCATGGGGCAGCAGGGACCCAAGCACTTGGGCCATTTTCTGCTGCTTTCCCAGGCCATTAGCAGACAGCTGGATCAGAAGTGGAGCAGCCAGGACACGAACTGGCGCCCATATGGGATGCCGGCGTGGCAGGTGGCGGCTTTCCCTGTTATGCCACAGTGCCAGCCCCCAAGGTCGACTTTTAATGATGTCATAAGAATAAACTTTTAAAGACATTTTTTAACACACATGTAAAAATCGCACCTATCTCTCGGGTGGGGCACGATTTGATGTTTTGGCACACGTACACATTGTGTGATGTCCAGTCCCTTGTAAACGTATCCATCTCCTCACAGGTTCCACAGCTAAGAATAAACTTTTAATTGGATGCTGATTAAGTTCTGGCCAGAGATGACAGAGCAGAACTCCTTGAGGATGGACACAGGATCATTTCAAGGTGGCCTGGAGAGCTGGGGTCCTCTCCGTGGCACACATTTGGAAAAGGCTCGGGGTAGGGAGTGAGGAGGGAAGGAAGTGACAAGGGGCTAGGCGGAGGCGCGGGGGAAATAGAGCCGTCAGAAGTGACCACACAGGGCCACGGCCTCCGCGGTCAAGGAAGTTGGGAAACACTGGCCAAGGGTCAGAAGGCCCATGGCTTCTTCATGCCAGTGACAGCTTGTACCTGGCCGGGCTGCGCCCTCGCCGCTAGCACCCGGGATGCATGCGCTGTCGGTCAGCAGCGTTACTTACAGGGCCAAGTCATGGTTTTGGAAACTGGTAAATCCAGAGGGAGGTGAAGCACATACTCTGCCTGCCAGGGGAACTAAGTAGCAGAGGAGAACTTTCTTTTTACAGATGGATTCCTGCTAACACACCAAGAAGGAATGACAGAATTCAAACTCAACGTTTTGCAACCCCTGGCCACTGATTGTGCACAGCCAAGGACAAGAGTCAGCTGGGCATGGCGTGGCATGGTGTGGTGTGGCATGCCTGATGCTGGGAAAACGCCCCGCCTCTGAAACCATTGGCCAGGAACAGCCAGGCCTAGTCTCATCAAGCCTCCAGCCCGCACCGGCAGTGATGGAGGTAACAACAGAAAGTGTGCTTCCCAGTCTAGCCTGGGCTCTTCAATAAATACAGCACAAGGGCAAAGAGAGAACTTGTAGCTTCCACTTACGATTGCAATACACAACCCTTATCTGGGTCCTGATTTAAATGAAGAATTTGTGGGGCCGATGCTGCGGGTGCAGTGGGTTAACGCCCTAGCCTGAAGAGCTGGCATCCCATATGGGTGCTGGTTCGAGACGCTGCTGCTCTACTTCCGACCCAGCTCTCTGCTATGGCCTGGGAAAGCAGTGAAGATGGCCCAAGTCCTTAGGCCCCTGCACCTGCGTGGGAGACCTGGAAGAAGCTCCTGGCTTTGATTCGGCGCAGCTCCGGCTGTTGTGGCCAATTGGGGAGTGAACCATCGGATGGAAGACCTCTCTCCCTGTCCCTTTCCCTCTCCCTCCCTCCCTTTCTCTCTCTCTCTCTGTAACTCTTTCAAATAAATAAATAAATCAGAAAAAAAAAAGAATTTGTAAAAGAAGCAAGCAGACAAAAAATGGTTCATGACATTTCTGAGCCAGGTGACAGTGTGCACATGGATGGGATGTTTGTTGACATTAAGCACTAACTATTTTTTTTTTTACACTTTTTTTTTTTGACAGGTAGAGTGGACAGTGAGAGAGAGAAACAGAGAGAAAGGTCTTCCTTTGCCGTTGGTTCATCCTCCAATGGCCGCTGCGGCCGGCGTGCTGCGGCCGGCACACCGCGCTGATCCGAAGGCAGGAGCCAGGTGCTTCTCTTGGTCTCCCATGTGGGTGCAGAGCCCAAGTACTTGGGCCATCCTCCACTGCACTCTCAGGCCACAGCAGAGAGCTGGCCTGGAAGAAGCACTAACTATTAACAGTTTTTGGACGGGGGAAAGGCATCGCTTTCTAAAGACTGCAATTTTTATGGAAGGGATGAGAGGATTTGCTCTAAAAAATACTGAGGAAGATCGCTGAGGGTCTGGGTGAAACAGGCTGGGTTGTGGTTAAAGGGATTCATTGTACTATTCTACTTTTATGTGTGTTTTAATTTGCCATCATTAAGAGGTGTTATTTTTTAAAGGTATTTTTGGTTATTTAGTGAGAAGTGGGGACACATAACTCTTTTCCATTCTGAGAATGCTTATCAAAGTAATTGGAATGAGTCTATGGACAACAAAGAAGAATGGGCTGAAGTGGATTCCTGCCTTTCAAGATTTAAAGTTTTAATTTTAATTTAAAATCTAGTATCTCTAGAAATTAATCTAACATTATGTACAAGAAGATTCCTGAATTTTACCTTATAGATAACTTCAGGCAAGAAAGAGCAGACCATACTGCTGTTGTAGAGTTGTGGGAATTCCATGTACATTTTCTTCAGCGCATCCGTAGCCTGGAGAACAGAGAGATTCGTGCACTTAGCACCTATGAAAACACGACTCGCAGCCAGTGAAGCACAGAATGAGCAGCCCTCATCTGCAAATCCAAGATCAGAATTGCTTCCAAAATCCAAAGTTTTTTGAGTGCCAACATTATCACAAGTGGAAAATCCACATTGCTATGTATTCCTGCACAAACTTTAAAAAAGAATGCATAAAACTGGCCTGCGCTGTGGCTCACTAGGCTAATCCTCCGCCTGCGGCGCTGGCACACCGGGTTCTGGGGTGCCAGGGTCTGTCCCGGTTGCTCCTCTTCCAGGCCAGCTCTCTGCTGTGGCCCAGGAGTGCAGTGGAAGATGGCCCAAGTGCTTGGGCCCTGCACCTGCATGGGAGACCAGGAGGAAGCACCTGGCTCCTAGCTTCGGATCGGCACAGCGTCAGCCATAGCGGCCATTTAGGGGGTGAACCAATGGAAGGAAGACCTTTCTCTCTGCCTCTCTCTCTCTAACTCTGCCTGTCAAAAAAATAATGCATAAAACTACCTTCAGTCTAGGTGGATGGGGTGTCCATGAAACAAATGAGTTTCCTGTTTAGACTCGAGTCCCATCGCTGACTGCTTCATTGGGAATCTGCCAACTTTCTGAACTTCAAAAAAAAAAAAAAAAACCGAATCCAAAACACCGGTGGATGCAAGGATTTTGGAAAAGGGTGGCTCTGTCTGTACAAGACCACGTTTATCAATGCAAGAGAGAGCACGTCAGCCGCTAGCAAGGAAGACGCGGGAGCTGCTCTGTCCTGTCGTGCTGAGAGGCGCACCCGTGTCACATGCTGTCACACCCGTGTCACATGCTGTCACACCCGTGTCACACGCGGCGGAAAGCATGGCGGGCTGTAGGCCAGAGGCCGAGAGCAACCTTTGCTCAGAGCCTCGTCTGGCCACCAGGACAAGTTCTGCTAGGGCCCCGGTTCTATCAGCCTCTGCCTCTCCTAGAGGAAGCACGAGAGAGGACAGACTGTTCTCAGTCCAGGGATGAAAGAGATCCACCGTCTGTCACCAACCCGGGGGAGGGGCAGCGATAGCTATAGGACAAGGTGGGGTGTAGTCTGGGAGGAGAGAGATCTCCCAGTTCTTCCCGGTGAACAGAAGTTCCCTGTTGTCAGGGTCTAGCTAAGAAATGAAGAAACACCAGAAGCTAAATATTGACACTCTGTGACGCTAAGGGCATTAGTAACAGCAGTGGCTAACCACAGCAGCAAGACTCGAGCAGACGTCCTGTGGGTGTGCAACACTGCTAACTTCTGGAGCATCACACACAGGCATATCCCAACACACACAACAAAATGCACTGCGCTCCTACTATGAGCAGCAGAGGTACTACTGATGTCTGAATAACACTCACTCACAGAACTGTGGCCTACAGAACCAACGCGTTCTTGCTCTTTGAACTACACATGCGCTCTTCACCCCCCTTAGTTAGTTAGTTCACTCTCACATCACCCCTGTGTGGTAGTTTCTTTGTTGCACCCAGGAAACCAGCGACCCTGCAGTAAGTTCCCGAGCTCAGTCAAGGTCTGCTGGAGCCCGCAGCCCACGGTCTTGTCTGCAGGGCTCTATTAGCTCCAGTTTGTGGTCCACATTTGGCCCTGCACACCGTCAAGCTGGTGAGCTGGATCCCTGTGTTCTGCCCGCTCTTGGCTCAACTCCTGGGAGCACCCATCCAGAAAACTCAAACAGCAGGGTGTCGAAAAAGCAACAGCATTTCTCCACCTTCTCCTTTGTGTTTTTTCTCATTCTGAGAGCGTACGATGGTCAGTGCACTGTGGGAGGAATGGCGCCCCGTCACTGTTCCCAGATGTGGGCCACATCCTTAGCAGAAGCTGAAGCGCCCATTAAAAACACAGGTTCCCTGACCTAGCCCTAGACACTGGCAGAATCTCTCCTGTGGGGAGTGCAAACCAGGAATCCACATTTTTCATATGGAGACTCCAGGTGGTTCTGAAGCAAATCAGCTGGGAAGCCTGGAGGTATGCAGCTGTCAACTTACCAGAATAATACATCAGTTTCCATTCTTTTATTCCAGAATGGAAGTTTACTATACTAAAGTTAGAGTACACTTTAGGCTCCCATTTTAGGTTTTTAACAACTGGCTTCTAATAAATGTCCTGGGGTTAATAAAACAAAATGGCATCCCCCAACTTCTCAACCAGCAGAGGGCCAGTACCAGTTACGGGTACTGCTAGGGGGAAATACTCAAGGTACCCAAATAGGGGGCAAAAACCTATTTGATAGTTATAAAGCTGGTTATATGAGAACAATATAACTTGAATCACAGTTCCCTGCCATATGCTTTTATGTGTGAAAGTACAAAATTTATTTGTACTTTTAAAATACAAATTTAAAGTACACAACTTATTTTAAAATGCCATCCTTATTTGAAGAAAATACAGTAATTTTGTGAATCATACTTTTCCATTGCAATATATTCTTATGAGCTGAAGTATAAAATTTAAGCAACATTCCATTTTAAAATATCATATGTACTTGAAAAAAATACCAATTTTCTGATAAAAGTGTAACCTACTCAACTCACTGCATAACAAAACTATACAAAAGAGGTAGAAATCAGGAGGCTGGCACTGTGCGTAGTGGGTAAAGCCTCTGCCTGCAAGGCCAGCATCCCATATGGACACCAGTTCAAGACACGGCTGTTCCACTTACGACCCAGCTCCCTGCTAATGACCTGGGAAAGCAGTGGTCAATGGCCCAAGTGCTTGGGTCCCTGCCACCCACTTGGGAGACCTGGAAGAAGCTCCTGGCTCCTGGCTTTGCCCTGGCCCAGCTGTGGCCATTGCAGCCATCTGGGGAGTGAACCAGTGGACGGAAGATTTCTCTCTCTGTATCTATCTCTATAACTCTGACTTTCAAATAAATAAATAAATATTAAAAAGAGAGAGAGAGAAATCAGAGGAACAAACTACATAAAAGCTATCCTGTCAGTGACCCGAAGCCTGGAATATGGATGTTGTACCCCATGGTTGTCCATCAGCTGATGAGCAGGGGCAGCCCGTCTCGTGTACAGTCCTGGCCTTCTCCATAACAGCCTCTTAACTGGTTCCTTACGTTCTTTGGTTTCAGTGCTTTACAAATACCAGAAACTTGACTCTTGCATTTTGTGCAGGTTGTGGATTATCAGGGCTTGCAAGGTTAAAAGGTTCCGTAACTGACTTTCTTTAAAGAAGTGGATTTTTGCATTGTATACACGTCCATTAAACAGATATCATTTGTGAAAGTAATTATAGAAAAAAAAAGAATCAACATCAAAATGTCTAGTTAATTTTGGAAATGATTAGCAATGACATGTCTTTGACACAGCGAAGTTCATGGTAGAAACTGTACCATATTTGCATGGCCTTTGACATCAAAGAAGATTGTGAGGTTATTTTTTAGGCACTCTGCAACAGCTTCCCTCAGGGTGGGGATCTTTTCATCAGGGAAATCGTTCCTACAAGAGAAGGAAAAGGAACAGTACATCACAGGAGAAAGGAAAAGAGAAAAGGTTAGCGGAACGGGTCTTTTACGAAAGTCCCCCAGGCTAAAGGGAAGCGTGTTGTCCCCAGCCTCCTTCCTCAACCACGCCAAGGTCCAAGGATAACGGACGCAAAGTGCTTGAACCACGCCACGGATATACTCGACCAGAAAATAGCAGCAACAACAAAAATCACTTAGTTTTTGGGAAATCACTGAATTTCCACTTACTAACATACCTAGTAACAGTACTCACCAAAGGGCAGAGTACTTGGCATCTCTGGAGAACCCAGAGGCTTATGGTTAAGATTAATTTCCATACATATATTGGGATATGTGTGTGTATAAAATATATAGCACAATTCTAGGTAAATATATATATATATATTACATAATATACACATGCCATAATTCTATATGCCACAATATACAAACGCCATAATTCTAAAGGAAATACTTTTCCTACAACACGGTCCCTGAATGCAAGCCAATGACTTCATTTGAAGTTTAATCAAAGAAAATCCAACCTGTTCCACTTGAGAAGCAAAGACTGGTTGTGTCTAAGATACAGAGACTGACGCCTTTTCAAAGGGTTTTTAAGAGTGACGTGGCCCTTAAGCATGTTTTATTTTAAGTATTAACTGCAGTTATCAGCTGCACGGCCATTAGAATGTGAAACCCAGCCTTTCTCTCACATTGAGCCAACAGCATGCTCAGAGCCCAGCCCCGGGACTTGGGAGTGCGGCCAGGTTCTGCCCAGCCCGCACTGTCACTTCCTGTGACTGGTTTTACTTCCTCTCAGATCCTAGGAAGATAAGGCCTAAGTCATTGTCAGGGAAGACTGAACCTTTACCATTGGGTCAGTCAGTCAGTATTTAGGGAGTGCTGATCAGTGTGCAGAGAAATGAAAATTGCATGGGTAACAGTGGACACATACTTCTCAACAAGACAAAGAGGACAGGAGGAGGGGGATTTGAAAAACCACATTCCAAAGTTATTCCAAGTCTACATCAATTCCAAGGGTGTTTACTGCTGGGTAATGGGGAGAAGGGTGTGGGTTTGGTGGGCACGTAAATTTGAGACACACAAGCTGAAGGTAAGAACTGACTGACGGAGCCTCTTTTTACCAAAGAGGATTGTCCGTGGCTTCGTGTTTGATCTTATTTGATCATAGAACCCTCCTGGGGAACATCAGACAGGACTAGCTTTGGAAGCTATTGGTTTAAGCTGTACCAGAAAGGGATTAAATCAGAGATCTGAAAGAAGTCATATTTTGTAAAAAACATGTTGATTAATTTTTATTGATTTCAAGGCAGAGTGACCAAGAGAGGCAGAGAGAGGTAGAGAGAGAGAGAGAGAGAGAGGGAGAGAGAATCTTCCATCTGCTGGTTCACTTGCTTGCCCTAGAACTTTCACTCTTATAGAGTTGAGAGACCATGGGGCCAACTGGAAACAGCAAGGTTTAGTGGGCTTTTCTTTAGATTGAAAATTAGGATATACAGATTCATATCTTGGTACTTGAGGAACTCGTCATTTGCCCTTGACTAAATGCCCTCGCCATTTAACTTGTCTGAGATTGCCTTGAAACGCAGGGTTGATCTAGATCTTTAGGGTATAATACAGTAGCCACGTGGTCATTTAAATTTACATTTACACTTAAATTACAAACTCATTTCCTCAGTTTCCCCAGCCACAGTTCCCATACTCAGTAGCTACTCGTGGCTACCACATTGGCCAATGCAGACACAGAACACTTTCATCAATGCTATTCTATATTATATCTAAGATATCGCCGTTCCCAGGATTTTATGATTCCTCAGACGCTGGGGCCTGGGGTGAACCTCTGGAGCAGTGGTTATGTCATCACTTGGGATGCCTGCCTGCTTGGCAGCCTGCCGGGTCTGAGCCGTGCATGCTTTGGTTCCCATCCAGCTTCCTGACAATCCAGAGGACGATGACTCAAGTCCTTGGGTCCCTGCCACCAACACGGGAGCTGCTGGGCTCTGAGCTCCTGATTGTGACCTGGTCCAGTCCCGGCTATTATGGGCATTGGGGAGTGAACCAGTAGATGGAAGATCTCTCTCCATCTGGTTCTGTATCTCTCTCTCTCTGATTTTCAAATAAAATGGAAAAAAAAAAAGAATGGACACTTTGTTTCTTGATGCACCTGCAAGATCAACAAACAATTGCTTTCAGCCTCATGATTCTGTAATTAAAGTAACAGTCCAGAGTAACTGTCATGTTAGTGACTAGATAGAGTATCATCTTGAGAATAATTCAGAGGCTAAATTTGGCCTCAGTGGGAAAGATGAAAAACATACATGCTTTGTTTGTTGTTCCTGGCACCAGCTTATTACTTGGGAAACCTGTACACAGTTCAAAACACACCAAAGCAAAACAAAACAACCCTCCTGGAACAGAAGATACGCTTAGAAGGGTCCAGTGTGGATCTGGGCTCTCCAGGCGAAGTGAAAGGGAACGTTTCCATGACAATCAACTGCTTACCTGAGTCTGTGATTTGCTGCAGGATTGAGCTTCCTGATTTGTTCAAACGTCAAATCACACAAGCGGCCCGACCCATCAGTGGTCCTGTCCACTGTGTTATCGTGCATCAAGACAGGAATCCCGTCAGAAGTAAACTCAATGTCCAGCTCCACGCCCGTTGCTCCATTCTTAGCTGCCTTAACGAAAGCATCAAGAATGTTAGTGTCAAATGGCCACCGGCATCACCGTGCATCCCGACTCCCAGGAAGACCAGCAGGGATGCCTGGGCGAGAGCTGGGCCCACTGACTCCCTCCCCGCCCAGGCTGTCCCTGTGTCCCGCGGATGCTAACCGATGTCAACTCCTACCTTGTGGACTTACTACAAACGTCAGTTTCCCCTCTCAGTGTTCGATTTGGGAACTTCCGTTTCCTCTGGATGCTTTAACTCAGGGGCCATGGTGGCTGACCTCCATTTAGCCACACCCCTCCGTTCCCCTCCTACCCTCTCTGGGCCCAGCAGCTCTGAAGAGTCCCGGTGTTTGTTGATTACTCAGAGTTTGCTACTTTGGCATCAACAAGATGAGTCAGGGTTTTCTTGGTTGAACTCCACCCTCTCTACCAGAAACACCCGGCTGCTTCCAGGGGATGCTACATTCTGCTTATGTGAGCAGTGCTGGCTGGGGGCCAGCACTTGAACTTGAACACTGAACTTTGTGAGCCACACTCCTGAGACTGATGCCTAATGTCTGTTTCTTTGGCTGCCTCATAAGGATGACAGCAGATACGCTCATTAAGATCAACATTTTTAATTTTTTTAAAAAAAGTTTTAAGTCATGGTCCAGTGCAAACATACAAGGTATACAGAAAAAAAAAGACAACAAATATTCACATTTTGCTGTTTTCCTCAATCTCTCTCTGCCCTAAAGAAAAAAAAAAAAAAGAAAAGCTATGATTTATTGAGCACATTCTCCTCAATAGGCACCAGTCTAAGTGCTTTAAATGCATAAACTTGTTTGACCCCAGAGTCGCATGCTAAGGGCAGGGACTGTAGTAAGAGTCGCATTTTACAGATGGGAACCTGAGACAAAAAGAGGTCGGGAAACCTGCCCCGGATCACACAGCTGGCGGTGGTAGAGGCCAGCCTGACCATGCTCTCAGCACGACAGGTGCAGCTGCGGTGCTCCCATTCACGCTCCTCCTCCCTCCTCGGGGCTAACTGCCATCTCTGAGTTGGTGGGTCTCATTGGCATGCTACTCCCTCAGCTCCCATCAAATGCCTGGCTGGGCCACGTGGAAGCCAGCAGTCCAGAGCTCCCTCTGGGTCTCTGGGTGGCAGGGACTCAAGTACTTAGCCGTCACCTGCTGCCTCCTGGGGTGTGCGTGAACAGGAAGCTGGCTGGGAAGTGGCGTGGCTGGGACTCCAGTGTCAGATGGGAGCAGCCCCCCGAGCCCCTGCACCAAACACTGGCCCCCTGTGTTTACGCTTTTCAGAGCTGCCAGGCTGTTTCCCCTGCTGGTTCCTGTTTCTCCACATCTTTGCCAACACTTGCTAGTTTCTGCCTTGTGGTTTGACCGTCGCCCTCCTGATGGCCGTGCAGTCGTATTTCACTGTGGTTTTGATTTCTGTTTCCCAATGGCCAATAAGGTCACCTGTCTTTCCTCAGTGGACTTCTTGGCTATTCATACATCAGAGCTTCTATTTACTGAGTACCTACGATGTATCAGGTGCTGTTCTAAGCAGTTTCTCACTGCTCAGAGAGGGATGAGCCAGGATCATAGATCACAGATCCTACGTCTCAGCGGAGAGAAACGGCTTACACACGTGTGACAGGCACATCGCGCCAGCGGTAAGTGTTTTGAAGAACATGAAGGGGAATGGGACGGTGAAGGCAGGTGGGGGACGACAGACGGGGCAGCAAGGTAAGGACGCTCTGGCTGGCTCCTTCTCCTGACTTCCGGTCCAGGGCCACGACTTTGGAAAAGTCGTCTCGACTACTCCACCCTCCCTGCTCATTGTCCACCTCACTGCCCTCCTCCCCCGGAGGTGTCGCCTGCACGGGTCACCTGCCCCACTCGGACGCAGGCTCTGGGAACACGGGGCCGCTCCTGGCTGTAGCCGCAGAGTCCGGCGCGCAGCCGCTCTGTGAGTACTTTGTCTCTTCCATCCCAGAGAAAGGACCACAGGGAGACGAGCCGAAGAGAGGTATGCGTGGGTTATAAACCCCAACGCGGGCCTCCTGCCTTGTTCGGATGTCACTTTTGGATCTCTGCTTTAAGGAATCCAGCCATCTTCGGATTCTTTCCTTGGAGGTCACCCTGCCTCACTTTACAGGCTGAGCTCACGGAATCTGCACAACCTCTTTGTAGACTCCATTGTTATTCCCATCTTACAGATGAGGAAACTGAGGTCCAGGCTTGCCCATGGCACCCCAGGCATGACACTAACCGGGGCAGAGGTGGCTTAAGTAACTTGCTCCTTATGCAACACGGGCAAAGTAAAGAACAGGCAGTCCAAGTTTTTACATCCTGGAACGTATTCTAATCTATGATAAAGAGCCCTGGGGCTTGATATCAGACGGCTGAATTCTAGAAGGAGCAGCGAGTGAGTCAGTGTTCCCCACCTAGTCAAAGTCGAGATGACGTCAAAGAAATGCGAGGATCAGATACATTTATGCAGATATTGAAGTACGGACTCCAGCACTAAGCTCTCCCACTGCCCAGGCTGTGGCTGTTACCCATCAGGAGCCTGCCATGGGCTGGGAGGTACCAAGAGTCTCAGGAGTGCCTTGTGAGAACGGGATGCAAAAACCCATGGTGAGGGGCTGGTGCTGTCGCGCAGCAGGTTAAAGCCTCGGCTGCAGCGCCAGCATCCCCTATGGGGGCCGGTTCGAGTCCCAGCTGCTCCACTTCCGATCCAGCTCTCTGCTGTGGCCTAGGAAAGCAGTGGAGGATGACCCAAGTCCTTGGGTCCCTGCACCCCCATGGGAGACCTGGAAGAAGCTCCAGGATCCTGGCTTTGGATCAAATCAGCTCTGGCCATTGCAGTCATTTGGGGAGTGAACCAGTGGATGGAAGACCTTCCTCTCTCTCTCTCTCTCTCCTCTCTGGCTCTACATCTCTCTGTAACTCTGTCTCTCAAACACATAAAATAAAACTTAAAAAGCAACAACCCATGGGGAATCTGGCTGCTTGTCTGGGAGTGTGAATGTTTGTCTTTGGGCGGGGGAGGAAGCTGATAAGCAGGTGACTCAGGACCAGGAAAGACATCTGCTGTGTGGGGTGACCTATTTAGGATACCCAGGCTCACTGTCTAGGACCCCACTCACTGCACTTGCTGGGTGCCCCAGAGTATTCAGACACCGGCCTTTGTTCTGTTCCTGGAAGGCAGGGCACACACCGTTACCAGAACGCGCCTGGTAACCTCATTCCTACCTCCGGGCCTTTGCACCTGCTGTTTCCAGTTCCTGGAACCCGTTTCCCCAGATGATCTTTCTCCTAACTTCAGTTCCAGGGTCACTACTCCACCTCAAACGGCCTCCTTCGGCCCTCCCTGTCACTGTCCTCCTTCGCCGGCACGGGTCACTGGAGGCTCTGGGAACGCGGAGTCCCGCGCGCAGCGACTCTGCGTGGGGAGACGCGGGGCTCCGGGAGGGGTCCCTGCGGACGACGGGTGGGAAGCAGCCCAGGGAGGCCCCGGAAGGGCAAGCTCAAGCCCGAGCTCCCACGAGGGCCGAGGGGGCGCGAGGCGAGGGGGGCTCACCTGCCGAATGGCCGCCAGCGTGTTCTCGGGCGCGTCGTGGCTGCCGCCCCGGTGGGCGATGGCGGACACGCGGTCCCGGGGCTTGAGCACCTGCAGGGCCCGGCGGGAGGGCAACGGCTCAAAGCTGAAGAGCCGCAGCAGGACGTAGAGGCTGCCGGTGAGGAGGCAGGCATTGAAGGGGCTGCGCGTTAGCAGCAGCAGCAGCACCAGCAGGAAGGAGAAGGGGCCCAAGAGGCCCCCCTGGTCCTCCCACAGCCACATGCCGGCGCCCGCACCGGCAAGGACGGGAGTCCCGGGCCGGCCGGGCTCCCGGGCCGGGGCAGCAAGAGGCGAGGGGGTAGAGGCCGAGCACTGGCCGCCGCCGGCACCCTCCGAGGGGACCAGCGCCGCACAATGGCGGCGGCGGCCACATCCCGAGAGGGAGCTGGCCGCCCAGCCAATCAGCGCCCGAGATCGCCGGCGCGAGGGGCGGAACTGCTGCCGTGGCAACGGGGGCGGGCCCAGGCCCCAGGCTCAAGTTCCAAAGAGGCTTGGGGGTTTCTCTGGGGTTTGGGCTTCTTGGGTCGAGTGTGGAGGGGAAGGGGACAGAGCCCGCCGGCGACCGCAAGGGTGGGAGGGACTGGAGTGACTCCTTCGTCCGTCCTCGAGGAGAGGGAGGTCCTGGGGAGCGTGAAGGTGCAGGGAGCTAAGACTATGTATTCCAATGGAGATGTGCCCACACAGGCGTGGGTGCTCCGGACCCAGCCCTGAGCAGGACGGCGGGGTCCCTGCCCTATGGAGGATGATAGTGTTCACACAGCACTGATCCTGCCTCGGGTGCTGTCCAGCAAACACTGCCTATGCCTAGCTCGCGTAGACTCACCACATCAGCAGCAGTGGGCATTATCTCAGAGGGGTGGTTTCAGTCCACTTTCGAAGGATTTTTGTGATTCCGAGAGGATGGAAGAACAGAGCAAAGGAAGAATTGACAGGAATTTCAATGATTTCTTTTTTGAAGAAAAAATGTATTTATTTACTTGAAAGGTAAGGGAGTGGAGAGAGAGAGAGAGAGAGAGAGAGAGAGAGAGAGATCTTCCATGTGCTGGTTCACTCCTAAATGACTGCAACAGTCAGGACTGGGCCAGGCTGGAGCCAGGAGCCAAGATTTCCAACCCTGTCTCCCACGTGGCTGCAGCGACCCACGTACCTGGGCCATCTTCTGCTGCTTTCCCAGGTGCATTAGCAGGGAGCTGGATTGGAAGTGCAGCAGCCAGGACTTGACCTGGTGCTCTTATGGGCTGTCGGTGTTGCAGGCAGCGCCCTTAACCTATGTCAGCATGCCGATCCCAGTGGTAAGGAAACCAAGGAGAGGGAAAGAATGGGGTGGGTAATGGCAGGGTCAGGGCTAACATGAAGCCAGTGGCTTGTGACTTTTCCACTGCCACCCTCCTAATCTTATTTTTCCTACTACTAAAGGTTAATGTACCAGGCGCTGGGAGAGTTATCTGAGTTGTGCTTTGCAACCACCCTGTGATAGCAGTTCTAACCTTTCCCTTTTATAGAGTCAAAGACAAGCACCAGAAAAAGGAACAGAGACCCAAGGGGAAGCCTACTCAGGGAATGGAGAGAGGCTGCTAAATCATATTTTGAATGGCTGGTGACACATTTTGCCTTTTTCTTTAAGATTTACTTATTTATTTGAAAGGCAAGTTACAGGGAGAGACAGAGAGAGAGAAAGCGAGTGAGCGAGAGAGATCTTCTATCCACTTGCTTACTCCCCAGATGTCTGCTTTATAATGGGCTGGGTTGGGCCAAAGCCAAGAGCCAGGAGCTTCATCCAGGTCTCCCATAGGGGTATGGGGGCCCAAGCACTTGGGCCATCCTCTGGCTGTTTTTCCCAGGTGCATCATCATGGCTCTAGATCAGAAGTGCGGCATCTGGGACGAGAACTGGCACTCATATGGGATGGTAGCATTGCAGGCAGTGGCTCCACCTGCTATGTCACCACGCCGTCTTCTGTGACTTTTCAATAGACAATTTTGGTAAAACATTCAGAGAATTTTCTTCCATCTTGAATCTGTTACCTGTTTCTCTTGGACAAAGCTTCTCATTGGAATTCAAAAGCGTATGGATTATCTTAAGGCTTCCAATTGGCTTCTATGATTTAGTAAGTTTTTATGTACAGAGCAAAAACATTGCTGAGGGGCTGGCATTTGGTGCAGCCCCAAAGACACTGCTTGGGATGCTTCCACCCCATGTCAGAGTGCCTGGGTTGGAGTCCCCGATCTGCTTCTGTCCCAGCTTCCTGCTAATGGGCACCCTTGAGAATGGACAGGTGGACTCAAGTACTTGTCCCTGCCACCCTGCGGGAGACCCCCAAGGAGTTCTGGGATCCTGGCTTCAGCCAGGGTGTTGCGGGCATTTGAGGAGATCTGTCTCTGTTTCTGCCTTTCAAATAAAATACATATATTTTAAAATATTCGTGAATGATATGTTTTCCAGCGACCACACAGGGAGAGGTAATAGCTATAAAAATAAGAAGAAAAATGGCAGCTTTATGGAACACTTTAGGGGCTTCAGACCCCAACCAGCGTTCTGGTTATAGAAAAATTGTAATTCTAGAAGGGCGGTGTAGCAGGGAAGACTACATTTCCCAGGATGCATTCCGCTCGCCGCAAGCACACGCCCTTGGTCAGGGGCGCGCAGTGCATCTCGGGGACTGTAGTTTTCTGGAGCCCAACCGTTCCAACTGCCCGCGAAGCCACTACCGGAAGTGCCCGCCCTGAGAGGTGGAGTCTAGGTGGCGGCAGCGGCGGCGGTTGCCAGGAGCCCGCGTTGTCGCTTCTGAGACCCGTAATATGGCGGGGAGGAGGAGGCGAAGGCGGCGGCGGACCGAACTGTGCTCTGTCAGTAGAAGTTGAGCCATTTGCTTCCTCCCTGACAAGGCTCGTGGCGAAGGGAGAAAGTCTGACGGGGCCGTGGGGCATCAGGTTTGTGCGTGAGGAGGGGGCAGGACCCTCGGCGGGTGGCCGGGGAGAGGCGAGCGGGACAGGCGGAATTGGCGCCCTGAGGTGCCGAGGGCGGACTGTGTGCCGGCTCCTGGGCCTCGAGCCCCTGGAAGGGCGCCGGGCGTGGGGAGGCGGGAGCCCGAGGCCGGTGGTGCTGGGATGCGATGCTCGGATGCCGGCCGCACGCAGCGGGCTCCATGTCCGAGGAGCCGGCTGCAGGGTGCGGCGTGCAGGGCAGAAGGGCGCCCGAGGCCGGAGAGCCCCGTTCGGGGGTCGAAGCTGGGGGTGTTTTCCCCCGTCTCCGTCCCGGGCTGTGCCTGGCCCTTTCGAAACCGGCGACCTGGGAGCGCCGTTTGCCTCGCCTCTGCGACTCCGGGGTGGAAGCATGGCGAATCCTCTGGATCGCCCCTGATGCTGCTGGTTGGTTCCCAGCCTTTGCTTCTTATCCGGTGATCACCCCAGCCCCCTACCTCTGTTTGGGCACGTGGCAGTCGGCTAGAGATTGCCTTGGTGGGGAGGGGTCTGCGCACGGCGGCGCGATGTACAAGCAGTCCCGTGTTTTCCAGTCGCATTTGCATCCTACCAGGAACCCAGCACTGTCACTGCCCGCCCTCTCCCCCTCTCTCCTTGGAGTTCCTAGTCTCTTGCTACAAATCATCACTGGCATTCTCTTCTTCACAATGCGTGGACGATTTCTGTGTGCCCTGTGTATGCAAAGTGCATTCGCTCCTTGGATTCTCACGAACTACCTGTGAGACAGGTGTCCCCATGACCCGCACTTTACAGAGGAGGAAGATGAGCTGGAGGACAGCCTCTGGCTCACCAAGAACGCCCAGCCAGGGTGTGCCCGAATGTCACATCTTCCTCCTGGCGTCTCGCACTGCGTGTGTGTGCTGCCCGGGTGAGGCGCGTTCTACATTTGTTATGCCCCCCCCACCCCCCCCACCCCAGATTAAAAAGAAGAAATGCCGCTTACTGCTGCTACAGGAATTTTATGCTGGCAGGGGTCCCGATGGGTACCCAGTCAGCTCGCTTCTGCCCACAAGGCCGGATCTTGGCCGTGTTATTTTTGTCATTCTCTGCGGTGACATTTCTGGCTGGTAAGGAGCAGATAGGACCCTGAGTTCCTTGGGTTTGTCAAGAGGCTCATTTGAATAAGGCTCAGCAGAACTCTGGCTCATAAGCAAAGAAGAGGAGGCACACAGCCGACGTTATTCCTGGCTGTGGACCGGCAGTGCCTTGTGGTTGGATTGGCCTCGTAGCCAAGGCTCTGTGGAAGTAAAACCTGGCAGCAGAGGGATTGTGGTAGAGAAACAGTGCCTGTGCCCCACGCCACGCGGGATGCAGACGGCTCACTTTGTAAGTGGCTCCCTTTGCAGCTCACAGAGAGCCGGGTCAGCAGGGAAACTTCGTTCTCTGGATTCCATCCTTCCTTGCTAGCTCTTTTGCTGTGTCGCCCACCCTCTTCCTTTCCCTGGCTTACCTTACTGTTGGAGGGAATCAGCTGATTCATGTATTCACCGTTCTTTACTGAGTGCCAGCTGCGTGCCCGCGTTGTTCTGTGCAGTGGGGATGCAGCGGACAAGGCTGCGAAGGTACCGGCGCTCACATGGCTTACGTTTTAGCGGAGGCAGACAGACAAAACCAGAGAAAGACAAGAGAATTTCAGAGAGTGCTAAGTCCGAAGACTGGAAGACAGCAGGGTAACGGGGTAGTGGCTGAGGCAGGGTAAATTTAGAAGGGCGCTCAGGGCTGGTCCTTGTGAGGAGGTGGCACCTGAGCTGAGACCAGAGGCAGGAGGGATCCTGCTGTGGCCCGGGATCAGCTTGCAGTTTCTGTGACCTCCATATCAGCACTCATACTTGAATAGTTGAAGCACTGTCGCATGCTGTACGTTATGCTACAATAATAATACCAGCGTATTGCTTGTGAAGATATGTCACAAGGTTTATGGGAAGATGGAGCTAAAAGACAAGTTTATTTTGTTAGAAAAAAAAAAACTTTAAAAACATATATCTTACTTATTTCAGAGGCGGACACACACACACAGATCAAGATATTCTCTGTCTGTTAGTTCACTCCCCAAATGCTCGTGGCAGCCGGGACTGGGCCTGGCCAAAGCCAGGAGTGGGAACTCAGTCCAGGTCTCCTACACGGGTGGCAGGATTGCAATTACTCGAGCCGAGTTTGCGTTAGCAGGAAGCTGGAGCCTGGAGCTGGGGCCAGGTATGGAGCCCAGGTGCTCTCGTTGGGGACCCAAGTGTCTTGATTAACAGCTGGGCCAAATGCCTGCCCCTGGTGCAGAAAGCTTCTGCAACCCATGCGTAGGTTTTTCATTCTATGCATTTCCCACGGATTTTTTGAAGACTGCTCATCCATCTGCAATTTGTAGTATATACATTTGCTATTTAAAGAATGTAAATAACCTTCTGAAACAATGAAGCATCTGTGATGTTGAAAGAAAAATAAAGCTGTTGCCATGGAAGTATTTTATTTCCTTAAACTTTCCAGATCTTTAAAATTGAATTTTGTGCTCGTGTATTTATAGAAAGTATAGTGCATGATTTGCATGCCGGGTCTATTTCTGTTCCCTGGAACGCTGCAGATGTGGATTGGGTTTTCAAACATACTTTTGAGATACTTTAGCATAAATGAGTTTATCTGAATTGCTCTTGCAGCTTAGCTGCTGCATATTTTGGTTGTTAAGAGAACATAGTGTAGGTTAAAACAGACTAAAACATGGTTATGTAGGGACTGGCTTTTGGCTCCTGACTCCAGCTTCCTGCAGGTGTGGACCGCAGGTGGCAGCAAAGATGGCTGAAGTAATTTGGGTCCCCGCCACCCACGTGGGAGACTTGGATTGAATTCCTGTTTCCTGGCTTTGGCCTGGCCCAGCCCTAGGTGTTAGAGGCATTTGGCGAGTGTGCCGGCATATCGGAGCTCTCTATCTCTTTGTCTCTTTTTGTCTCTTACATAAATAAGGTTAAAATTTTTTAAAAGATAATTATGCAGTAAGGTTTTTTATTTTTGCTTCTTTTAATTTATTTTTGCTTACTTTTTATGAATATAAGCTTACAAAGTAATCTCATTCACACTCTAGAAAACTGTTTCTTTGAAACTAAACTCTCACTTTGCATATGATGGGTGATCCCCCCTAAATTACATAGGCATCCATAATTGTAATCGATAGAATGGTAGCAAGAGGTTTTATTGATAGAACTGCTAGTTGAGCAAAAGCAGCTTTACATTTTATTTTCCATAATCGAATCATAATTCTGAATATACTTTTTCCTCATTTCTTATTGCATTACAATCTGTCCCTTTCACTTTAGTATGCTGAGTTTTTAAGTGCCTAACACAGTGCCATACTCTATCTTATTTCATCTTTGCATATCCTAGATCATGAACTGAGTTCCTCTGCCTTCTCTCTCTTTGTTAAGCAGTTAGTTGTCTGAACAAGAACACTCACAGGAGCATTATTGCGCGTCGGTTTTCTGTTGCTGCACTCACACGACTGCTGGTTAGGACTCTGCTGAAGTCTCATCTCTCCTTGCTTATTTCAAGGACGCGGTGCTGCCTGTAGTGTTACGCAGACAGGCAATCATAAATATTTAACAGTTGCTGAATGAATGTGGTGGCTAGTCCTAGGTGCATTGTGCTTTCATAGCCACATCACCATTTTCCTGAAATTGCTGGGCTTGTTTACAGTAGTTAGCGATAGTTCCGATTTTAAGCAATAAAATAAAATTCATACCAGAGACAATAGATTTTTCTGTTTGCCACTTTTATTTATTTATTTTATTTTAGAGACAGATCTCCCATAAGCAGCTGGGGTGGGGCCAGGGCACAGCCAGGAGCCTGGAAGTCAGTCTAGGTCTCTCACGGCAGGGACCCACCTACTTGAGCCGTACCTACTGCCTCCCAGGGGTGTGTATGTATCAGCCGAAAGCTGGCATCCGGGCACTCGAGTATGGGACGCGAGCATCCCAAGTTGTGTCATGACTGCTGTGCCAGCTGTTTTCCACTTCTGACTGAACCGTTCTCCGCTTGTGCCTGTGGAATCAGAATATAATCTTAAGATAGGCCAAGCCTTTGAACTTCATGACAGAAAAAAGGAAGTAAATAATTAAATAGCCTTCCCCTCTTTGTTGTTGTTTTTTGTTATTTGCCACGGAGCGTTTCTACCTTTGCCTGCTAGAGTTTTTCTTGTGCTGTGTGGATAAGTCTTGCTAAGGAAGATGGAACACCCTGTTTGCAGTCTGAAGTTAGTAAAGCGGGCAGAAGTGTGCTTCCTTTAAGGTTTCACGGGGGTTTTTGTGCTCTTCGACCCGGGTCATGTCACGTTTAGAGGCTGATTTACGGGCAGAAGGGTTCAGATGGGTTTCACGGAGGAGCAAGTCTTGGCTGGGCAGGGCCTTGAGATGACTTCCTGGACCCAAGAATTGGCTCCTGACCAGAACTGACACTTCCGGGAAGGCCAGTTTTAGGAACTGTGAATTGTAGGAATATTTAATGCTCTACAAAATGGGCCAAATCATTACAGTGCATTTTCAGTTCTCAGCTCACGAAGGCTAACCTTTTGCTGTCTCGCAGTGTGGCTGTTGGACGATGGAGGAATATGAGACGTTCTGTGAGAAGAGCCTTGCCAGAGCCCAGGAGGCCTGGGTACGCAGCGAGAGCTTTCTGCCCGCGCAGTGGGACGGCGTCTCGCTGATCCGCTTCCGTGGGATGGCCGTGCTCTCGCCACTGGTAACCTTTCTTTCTTTAGAAATCATTTCTGTTCTGTGGTTCGCCACTAAGGCAGTTCATGTAAAAACAAAAGAAAGGCGTATAAGCGTTTGAAAAAAATGCCTTGACCTGATCCATAATTAGAGAAATACAAATGAGCAGGTTTTGCCTCCTAGGTTGGCAGAGATCTGATAGAACCCGGTGTCCTTAGGTGTGGAGAGACTGCTTTTCAGCCATTTTTGCTGAGGCACTCAGTGGATGCTGTATTTTGGTGAGCAGTTTGATAATACTGATCAGAATTTAAAAGTATTTATAACCTTTGACTCAGCAATTCCAGTTTTGAGACTATCCTCCAATTGCATGTGTGCCCAAGAAATACGTACACGCCTTATGTCAGATAGCGGAGCACTGAATGCCCACGTTAACTAACCGTGCTGCATTTGATAGAATGCGAGTCATGCTGTTGAGATGAGGTAGACCTGCGCGTGCAGGCATGGAGGGGCCTCAGGTTGCCCAGAAGTCGTGCTGTAGCCGTCAGGGGCCGCAGAGCAGGGCTTCCAGGTCCAGGCTCTGGAGCGTTATAGCCTGGTTTCAAATCATTGTTTTGCCACCTGTCTACTAGGTGAGCTTGGGGTCTATTTCTTTATTTGTTAAACGGGCATAAAAGTAGGGTCTCCTTGATGAGGCTGTTTTGAGGATAAATTAATACACGTAAAATGCTTGGAATACTACCTGGATCATAGGAGGTACTCAGTGTATGTTAGCCATTTAGGTGCTTATTGTAAAAGGATGGTGCTCAGGTATTCTTTCTCTGGGGAGTGGTAAGGAAATATAAGACGGTAGAGAAGACACACTTTTTGACTTATACCGTTTGGTAGTCCTTGAATATTTTACAAACGTGTGTGACTTTAGCTTAAATCAGAAAATTAATATTGGAAAAACTGAGTTAAATTTTTTAATGTAACGGAAGTTCAGAGATCAATATTTTTTGCCTGGCTTTTAAATTGTCAAACACACAGAAAAATTGAAAGGACAGGCCAGTGACCACACAGATCTGCCACTTGAAGTCAACATTTTAATATTTTCCCATCTTTGCTTTTGTTATGTTTCTGATTTTTATATGTATGTGTGTATACATATATACACATACCAAATTTTAAAAATAGCTTAGGCATTTGAAAATTGCAGATTTATAGCATTTCTCCCTTAAATATGTTATATAGGACATTCTATGTAAAGCTCTATATTGTTATTATACTTTAATAATAGTACCTTTAATGGCTCCAGTATTTTTATACTCAGATTTTTCCTTTTGTGTTTAAAATGTTTTTTACAGAAATTTTTTCTAATCTGGATCCAAAGTTCATAAATAACATTTGCTTGTTATATTTCTATAATCTCTTAGTCTAGTATTGAGTATTGAAAATTTTTTTTTGGACAGGCAGAGTGGACAGTGAGAGAGAGAGACATAGAGAAATGTCTTCCTTTACCGTTGGTTCACCTTCCAATGGCTGGTGCGGTTGGCGCACCGCGCTGATCCGAAGCCAGGAGCCAGGTGCTTCTCCTGGTCTCCCATGTGGGTGCAGGGCCCATTCTCCAGCAGAGAAGCAGAGGAGCAACTGGACAGAATCTGGTGCCCTGACTGGGACTAGAACCCGGTGTGCTGGCGCCGCAGGTGGAGGATTAGCCTATTGAGCCGCGGCGCCACTAATGTATTGAATTTTTAAAGAGAGTAGACTAATTAGATTTTGGATTTTTTTAATTCATCTAATTGTTTCCTCATGATTTAAAACATTTTTTGTTTATTTTTCACTTTATTTGAGAGACAGAGAGAGGTCTTCCATCTACTGCTTTACTCCCCAGATACCAGCAACAGCCACTTTTAGAAATTTATTTGAAAGATAGACACGGAGAGAGAGTGAGAGAGATTTCCATTTGCCGGTTCACTTTCCAGATACCTGCAACAGCCAGGGTTGGGCTGGGCCAGGCTGAAGTCAGGAGTCTGAAATTCAGTCTGGGTTTTCCACATGAGTGGCAGGGACCCATGCATGTGAGCCATCACCTGCGCCTCCCAGGGTTCATGTTAGCAGGAAGCTGAGTCAGAGGCAGAGCCAGGACTGGAACCCAGGTGCTTGATAGGGAATGTGAGCGTTCCGAGTCGCAACTTAACTGTTGCGCCAAACACTCGCCCGTTGAGCATTTTCTTGAGGCTGCAAAGGTGAAAAGGTGCACTGATGATAAAATTAAAAGTTGAGGGGGCTGGCGCTGTGGCGTAGCAGGTAACCGGTTCGGGTCCCACCTGCTCCACTTCCGATCCAGCTCTCTGCTATGGCCTGGGAAAGTAGTAGAAGATGGGCCAGGTCCTTGGGCCCCTGCACCCACATGGGAGACCCGGAGGAAGCTCCTGGCTTTGGATCAGCACAGCTCTGGCCATTGTGGCCATCTGAGGAGTGAACCAGAGGATGGAAGACTTCTCTATCTCTCTCTCTGCCTCTCCTTCTCTCTCTGTGTAACTCTTTCAAATAAATAAATAAATAAATCTTAAAGGAAAGAAAAGTCGAGGGTTCTGACTTGTTAGTAAGGAAAGACTGCCAAATGGAAACTCAGCAGTGGCTATAAAGGGCTCATTTGATTTGCAGTGTTTACGGCATTTGATAAATGGGCAGGCTTTTTTTTTTTTTTTATCTTTTAGCTTCTTTTTCAGTTGAGAATCATTTATATACAATGAAATGCACAGATCTTTAGGTTGCATTAATTTTGCTGTATGGTATATGCCTAATACCCACCTGCCCCATCCCAGGTAGTACTCCCATCCATAGTTCATGTTTCTTTCACCACTGACTAGCTTTGCCTGTTGCAAATGTTTTTAATAACCCTGGTTCAAAACTTCCTAATTTTATGACATTTTTATCAATAAGAAATGATTGTGTATTTATGATGTTTTGCAGCTTAACACTGAGAAAAGGAAGGAGATGCAGCAAGAGAAGCAGAAAGCACTCGATGTGGAAGCGAGAAAGCAGGCTAATAGGAAAAAAGCCTTACTAACTCGTGTCCAGGAGATTATTGACAACGTTCAGGTGTGTAACTTAAGCTCTTTTTAGATTCTAATGAAGACATCATAAGGTAAGCGTTGATGCTAATTTTTCAGAAGTGTATTTGTGCTGAACTAGAGTTGGATTTGCACTTAGCCTAATTACCAGTATACTTTCCCGGTACGTTTGAGAAGCTTTGTAATTTGTGTTATTCTATTTCAGTTACTTACTTGCTTGTTAGTGACGCTGGGCACTCGAGTCAGCCGATGCTTAGACAATGGGGCCATACCCTGAATATAATTGCTCATTGTCTGGATCTTATGACTACCAACATTGAATTCTCGGTGACAAAGTGATGTGGTTGGCTATTGTAGTTCACCCCTGAACTAATCAGACTGTTGACTAAATGACCTCTTTCTCGTTCTCTGCTAACGTAAATAAGCGCCCCGATTTTTCTGCTCTTAGATACACAGAATACAATTTAGGTCAGAAAACAGAATTGCTTTGATGCATCCTGAATCTAAACCGAAGCCATTTAAACAACACATTCACAACTTTTGCAGTTACTTCGATCTAGGTTAATATACATTTGTGTAAACACTTTGCTTTAAGATCTGAATCATTTCACAATAAAAAGAAAAACAAATTAGGCTGGACAAATTATTTCTTGCTTCTATGGCACTATTTTGCTGGTTATGTCTTTTTGTTTTTTATAATCTTAGTAGTTTATGGTTTAGCTTTGTGATTCATTATGGGTGACCCCTGTATACAAACTACCGTCAGGTAGCTCCTAGTAACTGCTCTCTTCATATCTGTGGGTAGGAGGGAGTGTGGGTAGTAGATTTTAATTTGCAGATTATAATTACCGTGTATATTAAGTTTAAAAATATACTTAGCACTAATTTAACAGTAAAAGGTGGGTTTTTGACTTCTTAGATTATTTCCTATTATAGAAACAAAATTGTCCATTGAGGGAAGATGTCTGATGTGCCACTAATAAAATTATTGCTGAGCCTGAAAACTTTTAGCTTAAAAGAACATGTACAATGTTGAGCTGTAATGAATTATTCAGATTGAGAAATTTTATATAATAAAAATGTATTTCTACTTCATCTGTGATAATTTTTGTGGTTGTTGTTTAACTTGTTTAACCAAAGGCCTAGGGGTGTACAGAAAACACGGCTGCTGAATATCATAAGTGTGAAACATGAGATATCTTATGTGAGGAAATGATCTCTACTGCCTACACCTGTGAGCGTGTTCATGGCTTTGGGGAACATGAGTCCCTTTTGCTTTATTTTGGTCCTGAGGTTGTGGCTACACCTTGTTGTGCTGTTTGTTGCATAGTTCAGTACCTGGAGACCATTACATGTCTTGGGATTTATAAGGTAAAATAGGAGGACCATATGGTCTGGGGAAAAAAAACAAGCACTTGCAAAACAACCTAAAAATCTTTTAATATTTAGGATTTGGGAGTCTACATTCATGTGAGTAATACTGTAATGATTTCTTCCAGTTTAATGTATGCTTGTATAACCTGTATACAATTCTCATTTTAAAGTACCCCAATTTTACCTACTTTGCGTACTTCAAAACAGGTTGCTATTTCAACTATCAGTGCATCTTAATGAATTTTATTTTTAATCAATTGAGTTTTAAGTTGCAATATTTCTAATTTCTATGTAATTTAAGCTATGTGGTGAGCTGTCATTTGGAACACATCTTCATTTTATGGAGGGGTTTTAGTTAAACCTTGATGTAAACATGTGAGAGAAAGGGGCAGTACTAAATTATTTTATTTTTAGTTTTTTGGCTTAATCAGTAGTATCCTGGACAAGGTAGTCCTGACTGGAGGGGGAATCATTTATGTAAGACATTAATTTCTTCTATTTATCACATATATTATCACTCTCAGATGACAGCTCTCATAGAAGGAAGTGTTGGTAATGTCGATAATCTATAACCAGAAGAAAGTTAAGGAAAATACTCCTATTTAAAGATTCAGTTGCACATGGATATACATATATGCCTATGAATATATATCATATTTGTATCAGATTAGAAACTTTCCTTCTTTTCTCCTAATAGATAAGCTAGGATGACCGACTGATGCCTTTTATAATGGTTTCAGCTCCATACGATCAAATGTCCCAACTCGAAATCTTCTATTTTGGTTTTATTGCAGAAAACAATAAAATGGAAAGCTTTCTGTGCTTGGAGAAAATACTAATTTTTCAATTTCCTTGATCAGGTTAGAAAAGCACCTAATGCCAGTGATTTTGATCAGTGGGAGACAGAAGCTGTTTACTCGAATTCAGAAGTCAGGAACTTGAATGCTCCTGCTACACTTCCCAGTAGCTTGCCAAGCCCTCCTGAGCACTCTACTTCAGCAAAGCTTGAAAAGATAACTGGAATTTTGCCATTGGATGACGAGGACCCGGGTGAAACTAACGGGCTGGACTGCTCTGGGGATTCAGGGGGGCTGACTTCTCCAAAGCAGTGTGATGGCTCCGATCCTAGTCGCCCAGACATGGAAGCTTCTCCAAAGCCCTCCTCAGCCACCCCACAAGAGATGCTTCTTTCTGATGGTCTCCTCCCCACAAAGGAAGGACAGGATCCATCACCCTCGGCAGAGGTCATCCCAGATCCCTACGTATTGAGTCTCCAGAACCTGATGAAAAAGTCGAAAGAATATATAGAAAGAGAACAGTCGAGACGCAGTCTGAGAGGTAGTGTGCGGAGGAGTGTTCATGAGACTCACTCAGACAAAGAAAATGATGCTGTCAAGGTGCCTGACGGTCTAAAGGAGAAAGCGCCGTCGACGAGCAGGCACCACAGCTCAGGCCTTCCTGACAAGCCAGGCCTTCCTAAGTCAAATGTCCTCCCAGGTGCTTCCACCCAGGCAAGCAGCAGGACCCTGTCTGTTTTAGCTAGCTTTCCTACAGTGGGCATACCTGTACAAACTGGCCATCCCACCGTTCCCGATTCGGATTCTGATTTTAAAGTCACTCCCACTTTGGTTAGTGAAAATCATGTTGTCAAAAGTCTTACAGGTTCCTGCGCCAAATTACCTAGTCCGGAGCTCAGCACGAGTCCTAAGATGCACCGGAGGCGTTCCAGGCCGTCGTCAGCGTGTCATATACTCATTAATAACCCGATAAATGCCTGTGAACTAAGCCCTAAAGGAAAAGAACAGGCAGTGGACTTAATTGTTGAAGATACTGATGAAAAAACAGACGTACCTGAAGCCGTGCCAGAGTCCCCCGTTGATTTACCAGGCGTGTGTTCGAGCAAGGTGCACGTCAGCAAAATTGCATGTGAAGCCCCAGAAGATAGCACTTCAGGTCGGTCAGATCAGGTGTGTCAGTCTGCACGCCATCAAGTAGAAAACAAAGTTTCTCCTGGCCCTGGTACCGTGGAAGGTCGGTCAACCTCCGAGGAGAGAGGAGCACACAAAATGAACAGTGCGTGTACTGCAATGCCAAGATTGCCCGAACCGCGTGCCACTAGTCCGTCTCAAGCAGGTCAAAACTTTGGACCCGCGAGTGGACTCCAGTCAGCCAGCACGTTAGAGAAAAACTACAATTTACATATGGAACTGAATAAGTCTTATGATGTAAAAAACCCTTCTCCTTTACTGATGCAGAACCAAAACACCAGACAGCAGATGGACACACCCCCAGTGTCCGGTGCAAATGAACAATTTCTGGATAACAGTTTTGAGAAAGTTAAACGGAGACTTGATTTAGATATCGATAGTTTGCAAAAAGAAAACTTCCCCTACGTCCTAACAACTGGAATGGCTGAACAGGAAAGGCAACATTTACCAGAGAAAAGATACCCTAAGGCATCTGTCTACAATAACAAGAATAAAATATTGGAAACTAGTTTGAAAGGTAAGGAAACTTTGAGGTGTTTGTTACCTGCCAAGAAGATGGCACCTTATTGTAGTACCATTTACAGTTTTTATGAGAACAGAAAGATCCCCCATCTGCAGGCTCACTCCCCAGATTTCTGCAACAGGCTGCTGCAGCGGCTGAAGCCGGAAGCCCGGAACGTGATCCAGGTCTCCCAGATGTGTGGCAGGAACTCAGTTACTTGAGCCGTCACCAGCTACCATCCAGGATCTGAGTTAGAGGGAGCTGGAGTTAAGAGGGGGAGCTGGGAATCAAACCTAGGTACTTCATGTGGGAGGTAGGCATCTTAACTACTAGGCTAAATACTGACCCTATGTTAATGCTTTTGATTGCCATTTTGCAAAAAAAAATTTTTTTTTTTCAAAAGGACTCTTAATTTTATTTACCTTATTAAATAGCAGATACCTGGCTTATTGCAATTTAGATAGGCTTTTATTAAAGGATTTTCTCACTTAATTGATGAAGCTTTCAAAGCACACTTGATAAAAAGATTTATTTATTTGAAAGGCAGAGTTACAGAGAGAGGGAGAGCCAGAGAGAGGTCTTCCATCTGCTGGTTTACTCCCCAGATGGCTGCAATGGCTGGAGCTGAGCTGATCTGAAGCCAGAAACCAGCTTTTTCTGGGTCCCTGATGAGGGTGTAAGGGCTCATGGGCTTGGACCATCTTCCACTGCTTTCCCAAGCACATTAGTGGGGTGCTGGATTGGAAGTGGAACATCTGGGACCTGAACTGGTGCCCATATGGGATGCTGGCTCTGCAAGTGGTAGCTTTACATGCTACACCACAGTGCTAGCCATATCAAATAAATAAATCTTTAAAAGAAAAGAAATAGTTCTCTTTTTTTTTTAAGATTTTATTTATTTGAGAGGTAGAGCTACAGTCAGAGAGGGAGAAACAGAGAAAAAGGTCTTGCATCCACTGGTTCACTCCCTAAATGGCCGCAACAACCAGAGCTGGGCTGATCCAAAGGCAGGAGCCAGGAGCTTCTTCCTGGTCTCCTACGTGGGTGCAGGGGCCCAAGCAGTTGGGCCATTTTACACTGTTTCCCAAGCCGTAACAGAGAGCTAGGTCAGAAAGGAGGAGCTGGGATATGAACCAGTGCCCATATGGGATTCCGGTGCTGCAGGCAGAGGCTTAGCCCACTATACCACAGCGCCAGCTCTAAGGAATGGTTCTTCATTGACAAAAAATTATTTTAAGTTTCTGTTGTATTACATTGATAATAATTTGTTGTCATAATTCATAATTCTTCATTATGGGTAAAGAAAACATATACATCAAATAAAGTTAGTGCTTGGGCTTATAAGGAAAATAGGGTAGAGCACACCACTTAAAAGTTGGGCAGTTTTGGGGCGGATGTAGAATGGGTTGTGCCTGAGACATCAGCATCCCATATTGGCATTGGTTCGAGTCCCAGCTGCTCCACTTTTGATCCAGCTCCTTGCTAATCCTCCTGGGAAAGCAGCAGAGGATAGCCCAAGTATTTGGACCCCTGCCACCCATGTGAGAGACCCAGATGGAGTTCTGGGTTCCTGGCTTTAGCCTGGACCAGCTGGGCCATTGTGGCCATTTGGGAAGTGAACCAGAGGATGGAAGAACACTGTCTCGCCTCTCTCTGTGACTCTGCCTTTCAAATAAATAAACCTTAACCAAAAAAGAAAAAAAAAAAAAAAAAAAAAAAACTTGTGTGCAATTTTATAAGGGCTATAATAAGAAATAAAATTGATACACGAGGAGCCAACCTGGATCTTCCAGTTGGACAACAGCATGGTTGGATACTGCCTCGGTAAATATCGGAAGGACACGGAGCCCAGCTAAGTGGCAGTGCTGGCAATGTTTTAATAAGCCTGTGGGAAGAGGCCAGTCATGGAGGCAGCTGGGTAGCTGTCAGAGCCAGTGAGGGAGGTGTCACGGTGTGCTGAGAATTGTTTCCAGCATTTGTTGGTGCACCTCTTTATAAAGTTCTTGGGCTGATGTTGTCGCTTAACAGGCTAAAATGCTGCCTGCAGTCCTGGCATCCCATATGGAAGCCGGTTTGGATCCCTGCTGTTCCACTTCGGATCCAGCTCCTTGCTAACGCACCTGGGAAAGCAGTGGAATGTGGCCCACGTGTTTGGGACCCTGCACCCACATGGGAGACCTGAATAAAACTGCTGGCTCCTGGCTTCAGCCTGGCCCAGCCCTGGCGGATGTGGCCATTTGGGAAGTGAACCAGAAAATGGAAGGTCTTTTTGTGTCTATTCCTCCCTCCCTCCCTCTCTGTAACTCTGCTTCTCAAAAAAAGCACCCACCCGAATTGCTGCCTGCCTCCACTGCTGGCTTTAAAAAACAAAAAGAAAAAAAAGGTTTTAATAGAGTTGAATTGATTCCTGCCGTCAAGTTGAGCAGTTGAACAGGGGGGTCTTTTCCTGTTTTGCTGACGGTTATAATTTTACTTCTGTTCTTCTAGCTCCCCTGGCCTATGAAAAGCTGCACATAGACAAATGCCTGGCTCAGCCCTGGGTGTTGAGGCCATTTGGGACTGAACCAGTGGATGGAAGATTTCTCTCTCTCTCTCTGCTTCTGCCTCTGCCTTTCAAATAAATAAATGTTTTTTAAAAATGTAGTTAGCAACAATTTATGGAAAGACTACAGCAGAACAGTAGCATATAACATGCTTCAGTGAAAATCATTGAAGTTAGTTGAATTGTAATGGATCCATGAATATATGCTATATCTACGTAATGTTTTAGTTAGGTACTAAAATATCTGGAATGGAGCAAAAGTATAAGTTACAATACCAGAGATCCTGGAGAAGGGCAAGGGTAAAAAATAGTGGAGTGGCTGGCATTGTGGTGTGCAGGTAATGCCGCCATCTTGGATGCCAGCATTCCGCATCGGCACTCGTTCATGTCCCTGCCACTCCATTTCCTATCCAGCTCCCTGCTAATGGCCTGAAAAAAGCAGTAGAAGATGGCCCAAGTGTTTGGGGCCCTGCCACCCATGCGGGAGACCAGGATGAATCTCCTAGCTCCTGGCTTTGGGCCCGAGCCAGCACTGGCTGTTGTGGCCATCTGGGGAATGAACCAGTAGGTAGAAGATCACTCCCTGTCTCTTTCTCTCTCTCCCTCTCTCTAGCTATGACTTTCAAAATAAATATATGTTTAAAAATAAGTAAGTAGCAGAGAGTTGCCATTTAGGAGCACATCCTGAGTTCATTAGAGTCAGGAGGATCTTGCCTGAGTGGGAAGTTCGGCCTCATCAGTTCTGGTGGTGATACGTTGAATGGGTGAGGAAGAGTGATGAGATGCAGGCCTTCGCTGGGTACTGTGAAATAAGAGTGGCAAAATGGTGGTTCACAGTGAAGACCCTGCCGTATCTTGATTGTATTATGTCAGATCCACACTTAGGAGCATAATTTAAATAGATTGTATTTAAATCACCAGCTATCAGACTGTTGTAACTTTTCTGATTTGCGGGACTGCCTTTGTTTCCAGAAGGTGAGGGGATCCTAAAAAGCAAGATGCTGGCGTTTGAAGAGATGCGGAAGAGACTAGAGGAACAGCACGCCCAGCAGTTGTCACTGCTCATCGCTGAGCAGGAGAAGGAGCAGGAGCGACTGCAGAAGGTGGGGTCCGACCTGGAGCGGGAGGGCTCACAGTGTCACTTAGCCCGGGAGATCTCGTGTATAGAAACTTCTGATTTCTTCTCTAACTTTAATATAAGGTGGCTGTTGATTTTGATACATGAATAGAATAGTGTTTTTACTGTCCAAAATGTGAAGTTGAGTGTTCAGATTCTTATCTGAAAGTAATGATATAACTTACCAAAAGCAGACTTTATTGAATCCTTGACTCGAAATTTTTAATATTTTTAGAAGATGTTTTATAGATACTGAAATATACATTCTTCAAGAGCTTTGTTTTAAGATTATGATAGTTAACATTTATACATCACATTTTAAAATCAGTTAAACTCATAATTTTATTTCAAGGGGAAATCTTAAATAATAATTTACTACCAGTTACATATACTTTGGCTAAGCCTAAAATGATAGTATTTGGGGATGTAGTTAAAAGATCCGGCACGTTATAATATACTGTTAATCTACAGGAAATAGAAGAACAGGAGAAAATGTTGAGAGAGAAGAAGGCGATTACAGTGGAAGCCCCTGAGTTGGACATTAACAGTGTGGCAGACTTGGAGTGGAGAAAAATCAGCGACTCTGGTTTGCTGGAATCAATGCTGTCCCAGGTGGACTCATTCCACACTTCACATTTAAATAGTTCAGGTAAACACTTAAGAATCCTTTTGCATTAACAATAAATGACCCCATAGTCAGCTGCTTTATTTCGTACACTTTCTTATAGCTGCTTTCTCCAGTAATTTCATGTCCAGCCCACTGCTATTTGCCAGCTGCTTAGTAACCAGAGAAAAATGAAATGATGGCAGATCAAAGAACGGTGGGCAGGTGTCTGTGAGAAGACTACCTCAGCACGGAAAAGACCGGGAGGTTTGGCTGAGAGCCCGGTTGTGTTCATTCGTGCGGCAGGTGATACACTTCAAGTCCAACACAGCTGTCTCCCGAGTGCTCTTGAATTGCCTCTAATCCCCAGTCCCTGTAAGAGCTTATCTTCCCATCTTCAACTGTCTGGAGGTGTTGTGTGTGTTGAAAAGATCCAGCTGGTGTCTAAGTGGAAGGCCCATCAGTATTCAGGCCTGTGTGTGGATCCGTTGCAGGGACATTGTTAGAGTGTCCCAAGCATTCACTTGGATGTTTTGCATAGTCTCATATGACATCAAGTATGATAACATATGTGTGTTTTCTTTAGGTTTCACCAATTCTGCCCTGCAGTATAGCTTTGGTTCTGCAAATGAAGCACCATTCTACCTCTGGGGATCGTCCGCTAGTGGCTTGACCAAACCCTCATTCCCAAGGCCTTTCGGAAGGGCCAAAGCTAGATGGTCTCAGGTAGACAGATTTAATGTCAGTCTATTTATCTATCTCTGTTGTTGTTTGAATTTTTATGTATTTATTTGAGAGGCTGAGAAACAGGGAGGGAACTCCCAAGTTTCCATCTGCTGGTTCACAGTGGCCCCAGGCTGGGGCCAAAGCGGGAATCAGCAACTGAAACCAATCGCGAGAGCCTTCAGTGCTCCCTCTCAGGGACTACAGAAAGCCGGAGTCAGGAGCCAGCCGTCAGTCCCAGGCACTCTGATACGGGACACGGGCATCTTAACTTCAGGCTGAGTGCCCACCCTGCTTTGTTTTTCAGACCTGCGTCATCTTAGGCTGTAAAATGAGCATCAGTATTTTTGCCATTCCACAGCAGAATAGCTTGGTTTATAGTACAGATGAAACTTCACAGAGTTCATTGTAATAGATTAAGAAAAACCAATGCTCAGGTTCTTAAAACATTGTCATTGTGTCTGTCTTATTTCTCCTAGGTTTTTAGTCCAGAAGTACAAGCAAAATTTAACAAAATAACTGCGGTTGCAAAAGGATTTCTTACTCGTAGGCTTATGCAGACAGATAAGCTGAAGCAGCTTCGACAAACTGTGAAAGTAAGGCGGTTGTAAAATATTTGGATTTCACTTCATTCTTAGTCTCTGTCGGTCTTCTGATAGCTGAGCTGACACGAGATCAGACCTTAAGCAGATCAAACATTTTTAATCACTGTAATATAGGCAGTTTATAGGTTGAGTTTTGTCAACTTAGAAAAGTTTTAAAATATTATGCAAATGAAGTCATTTGTATGTTCTGACTCCCGTTAAAGTGAGTAGTAGCAGTAGTAGTAGTTGTGGTTTTGTTAGTACTTTTGGATGGACTGAGAAAAGGAGCGGAAGTGAACCGTGGTGATCGGAATCTTTAGAGCAAAGTGTTTTTCTGTCTCAGGATACCATGGAGTTCATAAGAAGCTTCCAGTCAGAAGCACCATTGAAGAGGGGCGCTGTGTCAGCACAAGATGCTTCCCTTCAGGAAAGAGTGCTGGCTCAGGTAGGGCACGCATCCACGTGCTGCAGGAGTCTGCACACGGAAGTGCTGGGTTAGTCACTGAAAGTGAGCCTCAGTGAAAACCAGTTTCACCTTTTACTGTAGATCCAAGAAGCACCCTTAGAGCACAGTATTCTGAGCCCTAAGCTCATCTTCTAAGTGCATCCGCTGTTTTCTTCCTTTGACTCTAGTTGCGAGCCGCCCTGTACGGTATTCATGACATATTCTTTGTCATGGATGCAGCTGAAAGAATGTCCATTCTACATCATGATCGCGAAGTTCGCAAAGAGAAGATGCTCAGGCAAATGGTATGTTAAGGATTTTCTAATGAATGAGTTTCTTCTGGGTTTGAGGTAGTTGATACTACTCCTGTCATGTTTTACTGGCTTCAGCACTCTTCCCACGAGCATGAGTAATTCCCAGGATGACCAGCAACATTAAAAAAATTATTATTTACTGGAGGGTGAGAGGAGACAGAGGGAGAGAGAGAGACACTCCACTCCCCTCCACTGCTTCAGTCCCCAGATGCTTGCAACAGCTGGGGCTGGGCTACACTGAAGTCAGAAGCCAGGAACTTAATAGGCGTCTCCCACAGGAGTAGCAGGGACCTAACTATTTGAGCCACCACCTGCTGGTTTCCCTGGAGCACATTAGCAGGAAACTGGGATTGGGAATGGATCCAGGACTGGAATCCAGTCACTCCAGTATGGGATGTGGCTGTCCCACGCCACCAGCAACATTTACATTTGTAGACAGACATAAAAGGATTTTGGAGGTGAAGTCTTGGATATTTTGTGTGGATGGCTTATAAAAATACATCAGCTGCCCCTAGTTGAATTGCTTTGAAGCTTACCATGTGAATTTGACCCTTTCTGACATGACGAAACAGGCTCTGAAATGCTGTATACCAGAATACCATCTTGTATCTTAGCAGTCTGTGCTTTAAACCAATGATCTTAGCGTGGTTGGCAAAAGAAGAATG
The DNA here is from genome assembly GCF_051225735.1 of Oryctolagus cuniculus. Classification (NCBI taxonomy): domain Eukaryota; kingdom Metazoa; phylum Chordata; class Mammalia; order Lagomorpha; family Leporidae; genus Oryctolagus; species Oryctolagus cuniculus. Next base: position 58,976,953 of record NC_142885.1, read on the forward strand.
AACAAGATTTATATTATTCTTTGGAAAAAGTAATTAGCTTTTCGAATCAGATTGCTTCAATTATAAAGAAAGACATAGGTCAAAGTTTAAAATGTTGGTAGGAGAGCTTTTCCGTGCGATTTGGGAACATCCTATGTTAAAGTGGTACTACCGGCACCAGTAGAGTTTGATGTCACTTTTGGTTTTTAAAGGATAAAATGAGAAGTCCACGGGTGGCTCTTTCAGCTGCAACACAGAAATCTCTTGATAGGAAGAAGTTCATGAAGTAAGGTTTTTTTTTTTTTTTTTAAATCATGTCACCATGTTGCAACCCATTAATTCTAACCATCTCTTGGTCTATTTGTTCATGAATATTAGAAATAAAGAACAGCTAACTTTTCTGCAACTGAGCTGTTAGAAATCCCTTTTTTTTTTTGTCTAAAGACATTCATTAAAATCAGGTGGTAAAATCTGATTTCATATTTTGATAATGCACATCTTAAATTTATCAGCATTCAACTTGTGTAATGTATAAGTGATCAAGCAATCTTAAAAATAGTTAATCCTTTTATTCAATGTTTAAATTTATATGTTCTAAATATATCCTTTTACTGATATCCTTCAACTTCCTGGAAGGAAAACTTACTAGTAAATGTATCCTAGAAACTGGTTTTTACAAATTCTCTCTGAATAGTGGCATTTAATATGCTTAGTACAGGTCTTTGCACTGCTAAGTGATGACTTATCTCTGCCATCCCATGTCATTGGGAAACATGTTTTCTTCTCTTTTCTAAATACGTTGTGTCCTTATTTTTATATTGTGTTAGAGCTGCTGAAATGGGAATGCCAAATAAGAAATTTCTGGTTAAACACAATCCCTGTGAAGCAAGGTGAGAAAAATCACTCCGTCTCAGTGAGAGGTTTTTTTTTTCTTTCTTAAGAAAATTTTATAAATCCCTAACTTTGTTAATTTTGTTCTACTTTACATTACTTGTTGCTAAGTAGCTGGAGGCTCTCAGGCTCAGATTAATATGTGTTACCATCTGGTCGTGTACTGCTCACATGTTAGACTAGGTATCTCTGGACCTTTTAAAGTACATGCTATCTGTCAGGAGTTTGAGCCTGTTATGTGTCTTGAGTTCAGTCCACAGTCCACAGGACCTTTGACACTTACTTAATAACCTTAGAAAGCTAGCTTAATATTTTTTCCCTGTTTTCCACTCTTGTAAAATGAGTAATATTTTCTTCTATCGCATGGTTGAAAGGAAAAGTTGGCTTTTCAGAGTATGTAAGTGAATTATCCATAGCACAAGGGTTAAACATCTCTTTCCTGATAAAAAAAATCTAGAGTTTTTTTGTGAGCAAAATATGTGTCCCATATTAATAAACTTTAACCAATTTGCTTTGCCTTGTGGTAACACATAGGCCATATCTTTGCATTGATGACTTCTACCTCACTGTTATCTTTCATCCATTGAAAGAAAATCAGGATAACAGAATTTGTCCTTTCAAATTAATTTTTTATTTAATTTGTCAACAGAGTCCTTCAGCCAATCCAAGGACAGAATGCACCCGTTCATAGGCTACTTAGTAGACAAGGGTAAGAAAGCCCACCCCCTACACACGGATGTTTACAAGATTTCAAATAGAAGTTAGCTTTGTAAGGGAAGAATAAATATGGTGTTCTTTACATAAAGGATAACTACTTCAAATGTGATACATTTCACAGTGTTGGGAAGATCTTTTAAAGTTTTATCTTTAAAGATAACCCCCTTGCTATACTGTTGTGTGTTATATTGTAATTATCATCTTATGTTGGCATGTATTTACTTTTCACTCCATATCATTTTACTCATTAACTATTTTAAATATCCATGTAGTAACTTCAGCATCACCAAAGTGATTCTCCAACAAAGTATGAGCCATGTTGTAGTCTCCTACTGAAGCAAGTTTAGCTTTCCTTACTGTGCGTATGCATGAGACGTAAATTCTTGTCAAGCTTTTTTGTGCTCTGAACAGTTGATGCAGTGTGGTTGCTTTCTTTGAATTTTGAACATTTAGACCTTAATACAAGTGACTTATTAAATTTTTTTATATTCAATTAGAACCCCTAAGACATCAGTGAAGGGGGTTGTGCAAAGTAGACAGAAGTCTTCACAGAGCAGAGTGCCTAACAGAGCGCCTGTTTCAGGTGTGTAGAAAATTGAATTCCTGAAGTCCAGTTGATAGAAAGAAGTGCCCAAGCTGCCCATAGCTCTGGCCACACAAGTGGAGTCTGCTGTCTTTCCTTGCCACCATAACATTGGCATATTCACAGTCATTCCTATTCGTGACCCCTCTGTGCTAGTATTTTGTGGCGGTCAGAAATGTTAGTCACACTGTGGCTCCCATCTTGATTTCTGTTGTTCTGTGGGAAATGTTACATGTTTTGATTCTGGAACATTTGTAGAATTATCCATGCTTAATTCAGAAAACCTTTTCATAAATGAATAAAAGATAATGATCATCTGATGCCTAAATCTACATATGTCTGTTCATCTATGGATGAGTCTATTACCCAGGGATATTTCTATCTGTGTGTAAGGGGAATACATTTCTCTCTCTGACCACAAGATCACATGTGAATATGCCAAGTGGGAGTGGTCTCAGTCTTTTGTTCCGTAAGAGGTTTGAACTAAATCTTTCCTGCATTCATTATTTGAGGGTTATTTAAGGGCTAAGCTAAAAACTATTTTAAAATTGTGTTTATGGTGGCAAGAAGACCGATTCAGTACTGAGCTAATCCAAAACACCTAACTAAATGCTTTAATATTTTTAGGTATGTTTGTTAAGACACCTTGATTAAGCTAACCAAAATTACATGATCCATTTAAAAACTACTTTCAAAATGCTATGCTTTAACTGTACTGCTTTCTAAACATTTAAAAGGAACCCAGATTAATCACCAGGCATTGGAGATTAAACTTTTAATCAACCCTAATCTTTCTGTTAATATGCAATTAGGCAAATTTTAGAGCTTTTATTACTAAGTGATTTCCTCCGAATGAGGAAGGAACAAGCAACGTAAGCAATTTGTTCACTTAACACCATTTGTTCACGTAAGTTCAAAGACGGAACAATCTATTGATCGTAACGTTGAAATGAACGCTGACTTTTTGCAAGTATGTAGTGAATATAATTCATAGTGCTGAGATGTAGTGGGGTAATTTGAAAGGTCATCTTTAGAAATCATTAGAACAGCGGTGGACTTGGTTTAAAGATTATGTATCTGGAAGACCCTGCTTACTCCAGCGGCAGTCAGAAACAGCTAGCGTGAAAGATTGCCATTTGGGAGAACTCAGACCAAACCCCAGACCTGTTGCTTGTGAAGATATATGAAATTTAAATTTTTCTCCCATTGGTGTTACAGATTAGGATAAATCTTGGCTAGTTGGAAAATCACTGTGGAGTTAGTATTGTTTTGCCTAATATTATCACGTTGCCACAGTGATTACTCTCCATGTTCTTTTCTCATGCATTTCATCTCCACTATTTTGTCACGTGTTAACTTATAAGCAAAGTAGCAACTACCGTTTCTATTCAGTAATCCTCAACAGTGCGGAAGATGTACAGGCAGTCACTGCAATTAGTAGGGCACAAGGAAGTTTAGTATTTGGAACAACTGAAGTTGCAGGCATGGCAACCTAATCATTAGTGCAGATGAACTTAACCTTTGAATTAGCATGTATAATTAATATGTATCAAAGTACAGAACTCTCCTGTTTTATTATTTATACACAAGTACATATTTAGACAATTGAAAGAGGCAAAAGTATTTTATTCTGTTCCATAAACTGCGAATTTGGGATACTGATCACAATGCTAGCAGAAGTCCATCATTTCTCCTGAAAAGATCACTCCTGCTTAGGTTTTTTAATGGCCTCAGTTGTTCCAAGCAAATTTGAAATTGTTTCAGTTTGATCTACATGGAGACTAGCCCTGAGTCAAGCAATTTATAGGAAACTCATTTTTGTTATGGTGATAGACTGTCATACTCTCAGGTTGAAGTAGAATGCGAGAGTTAAAATATGCTGCAACACATTGGAAGTTCCTGTTTTTACAAACTGAGTTGTAATCTCTGATGTCGGATGTTTTAGAAACATTTTTCCTTATTTGATGTCTTGTATTTGACTAGAGAGTTTGTAGTGCAATCCAGAGACCACTAATTAAAGCAGAGGAAAGAGGTGATTCTGCAGAAATGGTTAAGGAAAATAACCAGGCAGAGGTGATGGTGTTCTCAGCGTTTCTACTTCTAGCTTTATTACCTTAGGCAAGTACTCTCAGCTGTATTGTCCATAAAGTGGTAGTAATAGCTTTGAGCTAGAATAATTGTAGGTAAGGATTAGATACGATGCTCTGTGTTGCTTAGCCTAGTGCCTGGGACATAGTAAGCATTTATTATAGAAACACTAACATTGAGAAATAATACTAGTTTTGCTCTATTTTTAGGAGTATATGCAGGAAAAATCCAAAGAAAGCGGCCAAATGTTGCGACAATTTAAGAAGACAACACTCATTAGGATAAAAAGTGGGGGAAGATGTAATAATCCATATATTTTTTCCCACGCAAGACTTTATATTTAACCCTGGACTCTGTTTACACTGGCAAAGTGACATCAAAGGGCTGAGCAGGTGTCTGGATAATTTGGTCACTCTGGTTAATCCTATCCCACACCCCCGTTTTTCCCCTCATACTATTAGGTTGGAGTGAAGACAAACGAGAGTTGAGTAATTGCCTCACTCTGTTCTTAAGCTATAAGTTTGCTTTATGCTCCCAGATGTCTACAGAGACCCTCTTTGTAAACCTAAAGGACTTTGGATTTATTTTTACAATATTGAAAAGACTTGCTAAGTTACAAACAAGTTCTGGAACATACGTGTCGTTCATCTGTGCATACCGACTGCTGAATTTGACAAACAAGTTGGATACCGTGCTAGCAAAGGGGAAATGACTGCAGAAGAGCGTTTTTTCCTACTGTGGCAGCTTACAAGCATGCGGGCTAGTCTCTCAGTGGCCTGACTCTGACTGACATGACCACGTAGGATAAGACACTGGCCTGCTCACTGTGGTCCACCTAAGGTCTATCACAGGAGACGCGTGGGTCACCAGTTTGGTCGGTAGCATACATGCTGGTCAAGGACCAATTGTCTTACAGAAATGCGAGGTTTCATGGATGCTATCCTAGTACTGTAAGAACTAGATTACTGGATTAGCAGATTTGTGTGCGGGACAGGAGAGCACACTCTTCAGGAATGTAGCACTTGAGACTGTGTTATCATAGCCATCTCTAGAATAAGAATACCATGTTGCATGCCGTTCTGTTTTCCATGTCGTCTGTATGTTTTATTTCTTCATAGTCTGCTTTATCTAGCATGCTTGATTTAGAAGAGAGGGAAGGGCTATAGAATACCATGACATACCCATCTTTCACACGGGGTAGTAATATTACCGAGTTAGAATTCTACGTTACTAACATATTCATTAAAAGTCCCAACCAACCACTGTTACCAAGAGAACATCATTCGATGACAGAGAAATATTGCTTAATTTATCATGCCATTTCTAAAAAGGGCTTTGTGCTTCTCACATGGACCTGGGCCTGTGTATATTTAATCTTTCTAACTTGAATTTTAAAGATGCTGGTATTTTGAAAACGCAGCCTATATTTATTCTTAATACCTGTAAGAATATGGAGATAAACATTGTTTTTTTCCCCTAATTTTCTGTTTCATTTAAAATTGAACTTACATATCCAGCGGTAGGAAGAAAAGCATAATCTACTCTGGATTTCAACTTGGCTTTTGTTATTGGGTTGCATCATTTATTGAATGAGTGAACCGGAAAACTAGGAGACAGTCGAAAAATGTCCAAGTTACCAACTTTTTATTTATGGGGAGGAAAGTATACCGAATGATTATCTCCTGAATAAGGTCGACTGCGTAATAACTCTGAACACTCAGGATACGGCTTGTCCATGTCATTGTGAGTCTCTCCAGTAAGACAGAGCTCAAGATTTTGTGTATTGTAATACAGATTAGTTGAAACTCAGCGCATTTGAGAAAAAGTTGTGACTAGTTTTAGGTTAAGAATGAGAAATTTGAGTGCTTTTAATTTAAAGACTAAAGTGTGGGGTTTTATTTTTTTCAATGTTCATAGCTGTTTCTCATTAAGTGCCATTGTTTTGTGCTTTCGATGAATTTTTATTTATATACATTATTTTTATCATTATTTTTACTTTGACCAGAATGTCCATTAATGTAAATTGTATTTATTTTTATACTTTAATTTTCACTAGTTTTGCTTCTAGGCAAAATGCAAAATAAACTTTTTTGTCTTATAGAAATCTAGTTTGATCTTTCTTAATTAACCACGGAATGGACTAGACTATTAAAGGAATAGATATTAAAAAGTGTCAGGCCAAAATGATGTGGATCCTGTTTTACAGTTCAAAGTCCCACTAGAGCTGGGGTAGCCCGTGACCTACAGCAGTGCCCAGTGCAGGAGCTGCCTTTGCACGCACTGAGCGTTGCAGAAGGCCGAGGAGGCGTCCTCACTGTCAGGAGCTGGAAGCCTAGAGCAGAAACCGGGAAAGAGCAGGGAGGGCTCCTCCAAGTTGAAGCTCGCTCAAAGCTGCTGATTCGCACAGCTCTAAGGGTCCCTCTCGGTAGCCCCCCAGTCTAATGTGAATGCAGCTCCTCGTTCGCACCCACTGAGGGGACATCCTCATCTCCCGCCCACTGCGAGGACACTGCCTCTGACCATCTGCAAGGCCCAGAGGCCCCTCACGTTTCCCCTGGCTGCCCCTCACCTCCTCTGGACGTCCCACGTGGGAAACAGTGGCTGTGACTGCCAGCTCTGACCACTGCTCAGACTGAGCCCAGCAGGAAGGACCCGCGTGGAGGTCCTGGCTTTGGCCTGGCCATTGTGGCCATGTGGGGAGCAAACCAGCAGGTGGAATCTCTCCTCTGTACCTTGCCCTTCAAATAAATAAATAAATGAAAGATATCTAATCGTTGAATTCTGCAAATAAACCCGGGCTATGATACGGTGCAATCAGGGCCTTGGTCAGCTTCTAACAGCAGCTCTAAGAGTAACAACCACGGCTGACAATAAAGTACTTTTCTACTTCTTTTTATCTTCTCAGCCCGTGGTGGGGGCATCCCTTGGCCACGCTCTGCATGAGGTAGCCTGTTTCAGGGTACCATGGCTGAACATGTCAAAGGGTGCGCGACCCTTTCTCTGCCCCGTGCGCTGCACCCAGGGGACCAGTAGCAGCCCTGCCCCGGGGAGCTCCCTAGGAACGCAGAGACATTGCATGGCCTCGCAAGCTGCGTTTTAAGAAGATCGCCAGGCGAGTGGCAGCTGAGAGGCGCTGCCCCCTGAGTCAGGGCACCGTTTGTCCCCACGGAGAGAAAAGGCACAGTGCGCTGCGCTTGCCTGCCTGAAATCCGGCTTCTGCTGGGTGCTGGGTGCTGGCTTTGGGACAGGGCCTGTAGAAAAGGAGCCCCCCCGCCCTCCGCAGAGGGACCTGGCTTTCCCACCATCTCCAGGAAAGTCGCGGATCTGATGGGGTCGTCGGGTTCATCCAGCCTCCCCCACCGCTCTGCTTCCCAGCTTGGGCAGCCTGGCGCGGGGGCCAGTTGTGTGTCTGATGGGCTGGCAGAGGTGTTTATTCCACAGGTTTGCAGGGCCCGGCGCTGTGATGCAGCGGGTTAACACCCTGGCCTGAAGCGCCAGCATCCCATATGGCTTCTGGTTTGAGTCCCGGCTGCTCCACTTCCGATCCAGCTCTCTGCTATGGCCTGGGAAAGCAGTAGAAGATGGCCCCTGCACCCACGTGGGAGACCTGGAGGAGGATCCTGGCTCCTGGCTTCGGATCCTCGCAGCTCCGTCCGTTGCAGCCATCTGGGGAGTGAACCAGCAGATGGGAGACCTCTCTCTGTGTCTCTACCTCTCTGTAACTCTTTCAAATAAATAAAACAAATCTTTCTTTTAAAAAAGAAGTTTGCAGAGAGGAAGACACGAAGTCACGCACACAGTGACCATTGCTTGAAGGATGGCTGTTTCTTCCAGCCTTTTTTTTTTTTTTTTTTTTTTTTTTTTTGCAAGAAGAGAAACCCTGGGGCACATATATTTAGTTACAGAGAGGCAGAGACAATCTTCCATCCGCTGGTTCTCTCCCCAACTGGCTGCAAGGCTGGAGCTGAATCTATTGGAAGCCAGGAGCTTCCTCCAGGTCTCCCATGGGGTGCAGGGGCCCAAGGCCTTAGGCCATCTTCTACTGCTGTCCCAGGCCATAGCAGAGAGCTGGATTGGCAGTGAAGCAGCCAGGACTCGAACCGGCGCTGATATGGGATGCTGGCACTGCAGGTGGCGGCTCTGCCCACAGCGCACACACATTCTCCCCCCCAAACGGACCTACACCTGCACAGAAACGTGCGGCCTTACAACAGATGGGTGAAACGCGAGCTCCAAGCTCCCAGTTCAGTTCATCGTATTTGTCTGAGGCAGCCCTTGCACGCCCAATCGTCGGTGCTGGCCTAGAGCTGGGGCGTGGGTTACCACCCCCACAGCCGATTTGCCGCAAGGCAGCGTGCAAGAGGAACCCCGAGACTCTCCCTCGTTCCAGCCCAGGTCTCGCTTAGCATCTCGGCTCCGCCCCTTGGGGTTTCTTCTCCTCCTCTAGAGGGCGCAGCTGCACCAAGCCCCGCCCCTCGTCCTCTTGGCGCCGGCGGAGGCCCTTGCCCTTCACCATCATGGCGCCAGCGGAGGCCCTTGCCCCTCACCATCATGGCGCCGGTGGGCGGGCCCCGCGCGGGGGGCGGTGCCGGCCACGGGATCTCGGGGGCCTGGCGGGGCGTGGCGCTGTTTTAAAAGAGAGACGCGGGGCTGGCGGCCGGGAGGCGGGTGGTCATGTGATCGGCAAGATGTCTGCCTTTCCCTGGTAAGGAAGGAGCGGCGGGTGGACCTGGGGCAGGGGCTGTGCCTGGTTCTGCCCGGGTCTCTCTGTCTGTGCGGGTTGTGCACGGTCTCCCGCCGCACCCCGCGGGCTGCTCCGGCCCCGGAATCTCCCGCGATCGCCGGGAGCACTCCGAACCCGCGCCGAGGGGTTCCTGATCTGCCCAGGCCCCGAGCCGGCCGAGCCCCCCTGTCCATTCCTCCCCTAAAGCAAACCCGAGTTTCTGCGCGCTGGGCTCTCGGTTCCGGGGAAGGCTGGACCCGTGGCCGCCCTCCGTCCGCCCTGGCCCGGACGGAGGACCGAGCGGTCGGCCCCACCCGCGGCTCGGGGGCGGCTTCGCGGGAGGACAGGGCCCGAGCGGGGTCCCGGAGGCCGAGCCCCGCCGCCCAGGGAGACCATCTTGCGGTCCTCGGGCGGTGGGGCGGTGCGAGGGTCTGCAGCCTCCGCCGCGGGAGCGCAGGGCGATGCTGCGGCTTGTGTTGGGGACCGGCTGCCCGCCCTCGCCACAGCGCGGGGCACCGGTGCCGCTGGGCTCCTCCACGCCCTCACTTTGCTCTCCCAGGGAACGTCCGCCTTCTCCGTGCATCTTCGACACCGCAGTCAGAACGCCAGGAAAAGGCTGCCTTAATCGCTGCGGTGTCACAATCCCTTACGATGTCTGGAGTCTGTGTGACGGTGGTGTTCATCTGTTTCCCCGCTAGACTGAACTGCGATTGTAGGCGCTCAGTACCGTCTGTGAGTACTGTGATGCAGGCGCTCAGTACCGTCTGTGAGTACTGTGATGCAGGTGCTCAGTACCGTCTTGTGAGTACTGCGATTGCAGGTGCTCAGTACCGGCTTTGAGTACTGTGATGCAGGCGCTCAGTACCGACTGTGAGTACTATGATTGCAGGCGCTCAGTACCTTCTGTGAGTACTGTGATGCAGGCGCTCAGTACCTTCTGTGAGTACTGTGATGCAGGCACTCAGTACCGTCTGTGAGTACTGTGATGCAGGCACTCAGTACCGTCTGTGAGTACTGTGATGCAGGCACTCAGTACCGTCTGTGAGTACTGTGATGCAGGCACTCAGTACCGACTGTGAGTACTGTGATTGCAGGCATTCAGTACCGACTGCAAGTACTGTGATTGCACGTGCTCAGTACCGGCTTTGAGTACTGTGATGCAGGCACTCAGTACCGACTGTGAGTACTGTGATGCAGGCGCTCAGTACCGTCTGTGAGTACTGTGATTGCAGGTGCTCAGTATCGGCTGAGTACTGTGATTGCAGGTGCTCAGTACCGATTGTGAGTGCTGTGATTGCAGGTGCTCAGTACCGGCTGTGAGTACTGTGATTGTAGGTGCTCAGTACCGTCTGTGAGTACTGTGATGCAGGCACTCAGTACTGTCTGTGAGTACTGATGCAGGCGCTCAGTACCGATTGTGAGTACTGTGATTGCACGTGCTCAGTACCGTCTGTGAGTACTGTGATGCAGGCGCTCAGTACTGACTGTGAGTACTGTGATTGCAGGTGCTCAGTACCGTCTGTGAGTACTGTGATGCAGGCGCTCAGTACCGTCTGTGAGTACTGTGATGCAGGCGCTGAGTATCGGCTTTGAGTACTGTGATGCAGGCGCTGAGTACCGACTGAGTATTGTGATTGCAGGCGCTCAGTACCGTCTGTGAGTACTGTGATTGCAGGTGCTCAGTACCGTCTGTGAGTACTGTGATTGCAGGTGCTCAGTACCGACTGTGAGCACTGTGATGCAGGCGCTCAGTACCATCTGTGAGTACTGTGATTGCATGTGCTCAGTACCGTCTGTGAGTACTGTGATGCAGGTGCTCAGTACCTTCTGTGAGTACTGTGATGCAGGCGCTCAGTACCATCTGTGAGTACTGTGATTGCAGGTGCTCAGTACCGACTGTGAGCACTGTGATGCAGGCGCTCAGTACCGACTGTGAGTACTGTGATTGCATGTGCTCAGTACCGTCTGTGAGCACTGTGATGCAGGTGCTCAGTACCGACTGTGAGTACTGTGATTGCAGGTGCTCAGTACCGACTGTGAGTACTGTGATTGCAGGCGCTGAGTACCGACTGAGTATTGTGATTGCAGGCGCTCAGTACCGTCTGTGAGTACTGTGATGCAGGCGCTGAGTACCGACTGAGTATTGTGATTGCAGGCGCTCAGTACCGACTGTGAGTACTGTGATTGCAGGCGCTCAGTACCGACTGTGAGTACTGTGATGCAGGCGCTCAGTACCATCTGTGAGTACTGTGATTGCAGGTGCTCAGTACCGACTGTGAGCACTGTGATGCAGGCGCTCAGTACCGTCTGTGAGTACTGTGATTGCAGGTGCTCAGTACCGTCTGTGAGTACTGTGATTGCAGGCGCTCAGTACCATCTGTGAGTGAGTGGTGACACCAAGGAGGACCCCAGAGGGGAAAGGTGTTTCTGCCGCTCTATTTACAGTGATTACAAATGCTTCACTTGCAACATTTCACGGAAGCCTCTTCACCACCTGGGTTCCGCCGCGTCTCACCTGGGTTCCACCACATCTCACCTGGGTTCCGCCGCGTCTCACCTGGGTTCCACCACGTCTCACCTGGGTTCCGCCGCGTCTCACCTGGGTTCCACCACATCTCACCTGGGTTCCACCACATCTCACCTGGGTTCCGCCACGTCTCACCTGGGTTCCGCCGTGTCTCACCTGGGTTCCGCCGCGTCTCACCTGGGTTCCGCCGTGTCTCACCTGGGTTCCGCCGCGTCTCACCTGGGTTCCGCCGTGTCTCACCTGGGTTCCGCCGTGTCTCACCTGGGTTCCAATCCTGGCTCTGCTTTGGCTCCCAGCCTCCCACTAATGCGTACTCTGAGAGGCTGCAGGTGACGGCTGCTGGGTTCCTCCCTCCCACGTATGAGACCCAGATGGAGTTGCTGGTGCCTGGCTTCAGCCTGGCTCCGTCCCGGCTGCTGCGGGCATCTGGGGAGTGAACCAGCAGATGGGAGATTGATCTCTTCGTTGCTATGCCTCTCAAATATTAATTTATTTTTTTATTTTTTGGACAGGCAGAGTGGACAGTGAGAGTGAGAGACAGAGAGAAAGGTCTTCCTTTTTCCATTGGTTCACCCCCCCCCCCAATGGCCGCCGCAGCAGCGCGCTGAGGCCGGCGCACCACGCCAATCCGAAGCCAGGAGCCAGGTGCTTCCTCCTGGTCTCCCATGGGGTGCAGGGCCCAAGCACCTGGGCCATCCTCCACTGCACTCCTGGCCACAGCAGAGAGCTGGCCTGGAAGAGGAGCAACCAGGACAGAATCCGGTGCCCCAACCGGGACTAGAACCCAGGGTGCTGGCACCGCAGGCGGAGGATTAGCCTATTGAGCCACAGCGCCAGCTCAAATATTAATTTTTTTTAAAGTTTATTTATTTGAAAGAGTTACAGAGAAGGAGAGGCAGAGAGAGAGGTCTTCCATCCACTGGTTTACTGTTCAGTTGGCTGCAAACAGCCAGAGCTGTGTCAATCTGAAGCCAGGAGCTTCCTCCAGGTCACCCACATGGGTGCAGAGGCCCAAGGACTTGGGCCATCTTCTACTTTCCCTGGCCATAGCAGAAAGATGAATCTTAAGTGGAGCAGCTGGAACTCGAACCCATATGGGATGCCGGTGCTGCAGGTAGCGGCTTTACCTGCTATGCCACAATGCTGGCCCAAATTTTAAATTAAAAAAAAAAAAATAGCATTGAGGGAGGTGTGTAGTCAGATGCAGTCGGTAATCAAAAAATTACTTGAGAATTAAAAGCTGGCAAAAAAGCGTTTAGTATTTCCAGGATAAGGACATTGATTTGGTAAATTGCCATGGGATTTCTGTTTGTTTGATCAGAGGTAAATCACTTAAAAATAAGGAGTCATTGGCCTTAATGTGCCTTTAAGCCACCTGGAGGTCTTGTTAAGCTGCAGATGCTGGCTCTGTGTCTGGGCTGTTTCAGCCCTCCCCGGGTGGTGCCATCACTGGTGGTCCAAGTTTCACACTTGGAGTAGTTGAGAGTTAGCCCCAGCCTCCAGGGGAGGTATGGAGAGTTTCGCTGCAACTCTGTGGCAGCTGCCAGGGGACCAGACTGGCCCTTTGCATTAGTGGAGGTTGGCACTCGGGAGAATTTTTTTTTACCAACTCTATTAGCTGTGGTGGCAGCAGCAAAAAAAAAAAAATCGTGATTTTGAGAAAGTGTCCAGTAGAGGTCACTATTAGCTGTTAGCCACAGACCCAGGACTAGTAGAAAATGCCTTAACTTCCCCAACTGCAGGAAGTGGCACAGAGCAGAGAGCACATTGGAGAAAAATAACAAATGATAGAAAGTGGGAACACAGTGGCTTCACATGGGCTCTCAGGAAGGGAAAATGTTTTCTTAAAGTTATTTACAACAGCAGTATTAAAAATAAAAACTCCCTTCTCCATTTTTTTTTTTTTTTTAAGATTTGAAGGGCAGAGTTATAGAGTTATAGACAGATCTTATATCCACTGGTTCACTCCCCAAATGGCCACAATGGCCAGGCTTGGACCAGACCAAAGCCAGGAGCTTCATCTGGGTCTCCCATGTGGCTTCAGGGGCCAAAGGACTTGGGCCATCTTTGGTTGCCTTCCCAGGCCATAGCAGGGAGCTGGATGAGAAGAGGAGCAGCCGGGACACAAATGGGCACTTGTATGGGATGCTGGCTCTGCAGGTGGAGGCTTAGCTTCTTGCTATGCCACAATGCCAGCCCCCTCTGATCTGCTCTTCTACACCCCAGATGCCCATAACAGCCAGGGTTAGGCCAGGCCAGAGCCAGGAGCTAGCAACTCAATCTGGGTATCCCATGGGGTGGCAGGGACCCCAGTACTTGAGCCATCACCTGCTGCCCCCAAGGGTACTAACCAGCGGAAAGCTGGGCTCCAAAGTGTAGCTGGGACTTGAACCCTGACATTCGGCGATGGGTAGTCGGTGTCACGAGCAGCGTTTAGCCGCTGTGCTGGGTGCCCGCCCCGCTTCCGAGTTTCTTACTGACCTTGGTAGGAATATTTGCTCTGAACCTCTCCAGCATTGAGGAAGTCTGCAGAAGGTTCCTGTTGCCTAACCTGTTCCCCTGCCCGGCTTCCCAGGCACTCCAGGAATCGGAACTACAAAGCTGAGCTGGCGTCGTGTCGGCTGGAGGCTGTGCCGCTGGACTTCGGGGAGTACCACCCGCTGAAGCCCATCACCGTGAGTTTGCCCAGGGCTTCTCGAAATGCTGGATTTTGTTCTTTTTTAAAGATTTTAAATTTCACTTGAAAGGTAGAGTGATGCGGGTTGGGGGAGATCTTCCACCCCCTGGGTCACTCCCCAAATGGCTGCAATAGCCAAGCCAGGGCCAGGCCGAAACCAAGAACCGGCCACTCCATCTGAGTCTGGCACGTGGGTGGCAGGGGCCCAAGCACTTGGCCATCTTCTGCGTCCCCAGCCACAGCAGCAGGGAGCTGGGTTGGAAGAGCAGCAGCCAGGACGCAAACGGGCGCGCTGCTGTGGGGTGTGGGTGTTGCCTGTGGCAGCTTAACCTGCTGTGCCCCAGGCGTGCCCGCTGTTGGATTTTCTCCACGCCTGTTAGCCTTAACCGCCTGCCTTCCTGGCCTCGACAGCCATGAGTCTGAGCCACATCAGTTTGTGACAGCAAAGGCAGCCCCTGTGCAGGTCGATAACTTGCTGTGCTGGTGACCGTGGGCTGTGACACCCAACAGAGAGGAAAGAGCCCACTCGAGGGTTGCGCTGGGGAAGGGTCTGGGGGACCCCACTTGACCTGCGCAGACGTTCCCCACAGGTCACGGAATCGAAGACAAAGAAACTGAGCCGGAAGGGAAGCACTTCCTCCACGTCCTCCTCCTCCTCCAGCTCGGTGGTGGACCCGCTGAGCAGCGTGCTCGATGGCACCGACCCCCTCTCCATGTTCGCGGCCACCGCCGACCCCACGGCCACGGCAGCAGGCACGGTAAGACCCTGGCCTGCGGTGCTCCTGCGGGGGCTGGGCGGTGGGGTCTGCGGGGGCAGAGGTGGGTGGTTTCCTGCTGCCTGCTTGTGAGTTGCACGGGTAGTGCACAGGTGTGTTCTGGCCGTAACGATTCAGATCCACTGCCCGTCACTGAAAGGACAGGGCAGTGCCCAGATCCAGGAAGGCTTTTCCCTTCCTTTATTTATGAGAGAGGGGGAGGGGGGGAGGAAGGGGAAGGGGGAGGGGGGAGGGGAGAGGGAGGGAGTGGGGGAGGGAAAGGAAGAGGGGAGGGAGGGGGAGAAAAAACACGAAAACTCCCATCTATTGGCTCACTCCCCAACTGTCCCTGCCTAGGGGCCACGGCCAGCAGCTGGGGTGCAGCCCGGGAACCCCAGCACTTGCACTGTCACCACCGCCCCAGGTCTGCATTAGTCGGCAGCTGGAGCCAGGTGTGGGACTCCGGTACTCAAACGTGGGCATCCCTGAGCCACAGCTTAACTTCTGGGCCAAATGCCCGCCCTTTTTGAAAGCTCTTTAAAATCTTTCCTTTCATTTCCTTGCTTCTGTGGTTCTTTGCTCTTACGTAATTCCCAGCGTGATTCGCTGACGGTTATTGTAAAAGAGTCGAGCACTGCTGACAGTCCTGCAGGGGGAGCCCTGATCGCGTTCTGCATCTCTGGAGCCCAGGGCTGGCCGCCGTGGCGTATTCGTCCACAGCTTTCCCTTGTCGCTTTGGCAGATCCCTGTGGTGGCAGTTTGTGAGCACGTCCACACGTGTGTGTGTGTGTGTGTGTGTGTGTAGCAGTGGTGACAACAGTAGTAGCAGTGCCTGCTGACTACACGGCAGGCGTTTCTGGAAATGCACCCCTGTCCGTTCTCGGCCTTGCTTGTGGGAAGGCTTGTAACCTCCCTTCAGAGGGGCAGCTGGAGAGAGGGATGTGCTGCGTCCCACCCACACCGGTATCAGGATCCTGCCTGTCCGACGGCGCAATCCACCCAGCCAGCCATCGTCCTGTGCTGTGTTGCATATGTCTAATACTTTTTTCTGAAACTCATTTACAAATTTTTGTAAAGATTTCATTTACTTATTTGAAAGTCAGAGTTGGAGAAGGAGAGGCAGAGAGAGAGAGAGGTCCTCCATCTGCTGGTTCACTCCCCAGATGGCCGCAATGGCGGGAGCTGTGCTGATCTGAAGCCAGGAGCCAGGAGCTTCATCCAGGTCTCCCTCGTGGGTGCAGGGGCCCAAGGCCTTGGGCTATCTTCTACTGCTTTCCCAGGCCATAGCAGAGAGTTGAATTGGAAGAGGAGCAGCCAGGACTCAAACCGGTGCCCATATGGGATGCCAGCACTGCAGG